>NC_143587.1:102592948-102892948 GCF_048544385.1 Mastigoproctus giganteus | reverse complement strand
TTTGGCCAAGAACCTTGTTCAAAGGTTCTTGGCCAAAACTTCAGTATAGAGAGATACCATTTTATTGTATTTTGTAATTTTCTTTGAAATTTGAGGATTCACCAGAATTTCACTACAGAGAGAATTTTATTTATCAAAGTTCATTATTGGGGAAGGTTTGACTATTTATATCTGCTTGCCTTTGGACATGAGAAATAAAAGAGGAAGAGAATAAATCATCATAAGTACCAAATCAAATACTTTGAGGGTGTTCAGCTGCTTGCATCTGAGTCGAACAGTATGGTTTATTTACAGTATAATGTTATTAAATATAAACTCCTTTGGGGTTTATATTTAAGGCAGAAACACGCTTATCACGTCGCGGGACTCTAATCATGTCACTGTGAAGTTGGTCGTAGGAGATGCATTACTGTAATGTTATATATGTGTTCTCTTTGGAGGAAGCGAAATGAATTGCCACAGTTCATCCTCTTATTCAGATTTTGAAGAAGACTTAGAAAATGCATGTGCTTTTTTTTATAGCGGAGAAAACAAAAGAGAGTAAGTAATGGATACAAGACAAACTGGAAGAGAACAGAAAAAGGCGAATCCCATCATTTACTGCAGGACTTAGAAGATGAAAATCATTTTAAGATGTACTTATGGATGAATAAAGAAGAATTTAAT
Source organism: Mastigoproctus giganteus (assembly GCF_048544385.1). Lineage (NCBI taxonomy): Eukaryota > Metazoa > Arthropoda > Arachnida > Uropygi > Thelyphonidae > Mastigoproctus > Mastigoproctus giganteus. The sequence goes on along the minus strand of NC_143587.1, from coordinate 102,892,282 downwards.
TTCCTATATAATCTAATTAAGGATAACATACAAGGGCAAAATATGCAATTTCGAAATTCAATCAGTGCTAAGGAAAAATTAGTTGTATGTTTAAGGAAAGTTGAAATACTGTAAGTTTAATTTTGAATAAGGATTTATTCTGTCAATATACAAAACAAAATTGTTTAAATTTAATAACGACAAAAAACTATTAAGAAGTTAATTGAACTTGTAAGAAATTGTTACAAGTTGTAGAAATTGAAATGATCGATTTGTTCGTCCTCTAAATTTGTTAACATACCTATATGCTTTTGGTCTATTTTTGAGTCTTTGGGACTGGACATTTGCGGTGAGCATGCTGAGTAGCTGGTTGAAGTGGAGGGTCTTTCGGAATAGGCACAGGAGCAACGCTGTTGTTGGTTTTTGGATATTCTTACTTGTGCACTCAAAACAGAATTATTTACTTGTAAATTTAATGTTCTATTAGCATTTTCTCCATTTTCCTCTTGTCATACTATCACCCCTTACGACATTTCTGTTGAAACAGAAAAATGTGAACTCCTGAAAACGTGATTCGGCCATGAAGGTAGATGTTTATTTTGTGAATACAGCCAACGACAACAGTGCGTCTCCGAGCAATAAACCAAATGGCAAATATAGCTCCCACACATTTGCCGTTTGACATGTTTACAAGTGAGCTCCCATGAGGTGATAGTAGTGTTTCCACCCTTAATGTCTTTGCTCACCTGTACATAAGATGCTTTATGTATAGGTGAGTAAAGGGAAACAGCTATAATTATGGTAATGTAATTACAGTTGTAAATTGGGATCTAATAATTTTTGCATTGAATATATATATATATTATAAAGTTCACACTGTGTATATCAATCAAAGTAATCTTCTATATCTACATTAGGATTTAATAGATCTTCTCCAAACATGGATAGGTCCATCTGATTTAAAATTAAGTTTTCAAATGTTTCTTCCAAGTCTGTTTCTCCAATTAGAATAGCACCTTGCATTTGTCCATCCTGAAGAACAACCTTTATATATTCTTCTCTTTTAGAAACTCTCAACAGTATTTCATAATTGTTATCCAGCTTTTGTCCATTGAAAAGACCAAGCAGAATCACCTCAGGAGAAAAAAAAAAAAGTCAATGGTTAAAACAACTAATATATTAAATACCAGATAAAACAAAGGATGGCATTTTTGATGATTTTCACACTTTTTTTTTCCCCTTAATAATATCGCTATCTAATAAACTCAACTCTTAACTAGTTTGTTACGGATATTTACAATGGAGGTCAAAGCATGTTTCCCCCTGCAAACCATCTTACAAAGGAACCAACCTTAGTGGCTGCACATTTCAGACTGGAGTGAATAAAGGTAACGTGGCACATTTTTAAGCTGATTGGTTCACTACTAATTTTCAACAATCATATCAAATCAGTTTATCATAGAGCAAACAGCATTAACAATTACATAACTATATCCTACTTTAACAGAGTACACTGAGAATACTCTGCAACACAGTTTGTTAAAGGGTGGTCAAGTGCTATTTATCTTAATGCTAAAATTGCCTTACTACAGCAAATACTGAGGCAAAAACAAATGCACACAGTTAATAATAATTTTTATTGTGTTAACATAATTATTGGATAATTAATAGTGAAATAAAAAGCAGAAAAAAAAAACATATACCAGATGCATCAAAAAAGTTACAGATTAACAACTCAACTAATTGTGAGTTCTTGGTTAGACAGTTGGAACATTCAATAAGAATCATTCATTAATGGAGGAATGGGTAATGTGGAGGGGGGGGGGGGGATCAAGGAGTATAGAGGCCCAGTGGTTTAAAAATACTACAAACTGATCCAGATTTCTGCCCCAGGGAACAATGTCAAGCAGCTGTTTTCAGTTGTCCCTTCCCCATGGGCTTTGTCACGGAGGCTAAACAATCAGTATGGACTAGCAGTAGCCCCTGCGAAAATTTTGCAATGGTACCTGGAGTGCTTTTACTCAAAGAGAACAACAACACAGCCCGAAACACTATGCTGATATCACCTTGGCTGAGAAACAAGAAAAAAAAAAAAAACCTCAGAAACTGGAAACTTCTAATCTAAGTATGTAGTCAGGTTGCATGTGGACTGATCCTATCTTTGAATTTGAATTAAAAAAAATTGGATTAGAAGTAATTTCCCACAATTGGCGATAGCCAACAAGGATACTGATGAAGGTACATCAGGCTTAATGTCTAAGTTTGCAGGTGACACAAAGGTTGGCAAGGTGGTTAGCGAAAGTCATCAGTGTGAGCTACTGCACCAAGATCTATGAAAATTGGGTAGATGGGCTGAGAAATGGCAGTTGAAGATTGACAAATGCAAGGTAATGCATATGGGTAGCAGTAACCACAGAGTAACAACTGGTACTACACTAAGAGTAGTGGAGAATGAAAAAGACCTAGACTAAGTGTGCAGTCGGACATGAACTTCTCTGAGCAGAGCACACGTGCTGCCAGGACAAATTTTGCAATTGGTACCAGAGTTTTTCTCTAGCTGTCCTAAAGAAATGTAGTCCATGTTTGGTTGTGAGCAGGTAGAACAATATGTGTCGAATCCTTCCTTATTTCCATAAAATAAAACTATTCTTTCTTTTAAGGTAGGCAGCGCTAGTAGAGAAAATTGGCCCATTCTGTAAAATAAGACTATTCAGATTTTTTACTATTCAGGATTTTTATATTTTCCCATATTTCTGCACAAGTAGGAAGAAATATCTTCAATTTGAGACAAAATCAGTTAGGCCCATCATACACAATGGCTATAGCTAGCAGTACCAGTTGCAAAAATTTCACAATTGGTAGCAGAGTTTTACTATTATTTTTTTAATTTTTTTATTTTTGGAACAAAGGACACGATTGTGCAAACTGTTAATCAGTTAAAGTGCACATTGTTAATAAAAAAAATGCCTTATCAACTTAGAAAACTTTGTTTAACAGTTAACATCTTACTGTGGCTCCATCTATGAAGTGAATGTTGAACTATTCTTGTTTGTAGTACAAAACTGGCCAGTTCCACAAAATAAAACTATTCGGAATTTTTAAATTTTAACAACTTTGTGCACACCTAGGAAGAAATATCTGTAATTTGAGACCACTTCCAGTCTGATCGGTTAAGCCTATCGTTCACACTGACTGTCGAAATAAAACGGCTTCGGTATTAAATATGGATTTACTGGTATGAGTTTTAGCTTGGTTTTGGCAGTTAGAGGAAGAAACTGCCATGACCATTAAATGATGGTCATGTCATTAAATTATTATTTTCATTTTAATTGATGGTCATGTCATTAAATTATTATTTTCATTTTAATAACTGAATTTTTTGGTTATAAAAATATTTCAGCATCTCAGGCATTAAGGATTTTGATTTAACCATAAAGAAAATGCAGTTAAAAAAAATAAAAAACCCAATATTACAATGTCTCAAGGTTTTGGAAATGAAATTTAGCAACTCTTGCCTAAATGGGGCAAGTAATAAAGAATGCATCAATGAATGAATGTAGTAATAAAACATCAAAATCATGTTATACTTGAGACCAGCAGTGGTCGGCTAAGTGCAAGTGAGCTGCCACAGTAACACAAAAACATGTTAGGCAACATATGCAGTTCATTACATTCCAGGCACATTTGATTTTTTCCTTTTTGCATGATTAATAGAAGTGAAAAGTAAATACAGTTTTCTTAACAATTAATTAGTAAGATAACTTTAGAGAACATTTAATAAAACTACAGTTTTGTGTTCTCTAAACTTAGCCATTCAGTTTAATTACAACTCTTCTCCAATATATATATATATATATATTTTTTTTTTTTTTTTTTTTCTGTTAAAGTTTCTTTTTAAAAAAAGATTTATATTAAAACTACATTAAAACCACATTTAATCTTATGAAATTCTTTTTTCCACATGGAAAAAAGAAATAGTGACTGCTGGATTTCTATTTGTCTAATATTAATGAAATCTGGGATGGCTAGACAAAACTTTCTAAAATAACTAAAAGAAAATTTCATGAAAATCCATCCACTGGGAGTTTAGCTGTTACATATGGATGGCCATGGCAAAACCACTCCTGATTTAGTGTTCATGCTGGAGTACAAACAAGAACATTATAAATAAGATAATTTATGAAAACATTGCTTTCATCATTGTTGCATAATTAACACAAACCTGAACAATCAGGCAAGCCTCTATTTGACAAATATGAAAAGCAATTATCCTAACAATTTTTTTATTATTTTTTTTCTGACACTATCATTTGACAGCTCTAGCAACTTCTATTGCTTGAGACGTGTTTCAACGTGTCAAACAGGTCTGACTAATTTCAATATTAGGAACAAAGCTAAATTGGGAGTCAATGATTCTGTGAACTTTATGGGATTTTCAATCTGGAACCCTAGATGTGACAAGCAGTAATTTCAGTTTAAAGGGGAAAACTTGTTAGACAAGTGACAGTGCTCATATTTAGTAGTCAGGATTAATTGACATATGAAAGACTTACAAGTAATAGGCAATTTCACACATTATCTGACACAGAGCAACTTCAGAGATTGATGCAAATGCAATTGCAGCAAATATTTTAATACCATTGGTGTAGGCAATAACATTTTCATGAGGCTGCAAAAATGCAGAGAAAGCACAAGATATGTTCCTCGTTTTGATAAATGTGTTTTTTTTTGGGGGAGGGGAAGAAGAATAAAAGTTTAGAGAAACACTGGGAGAACTTGAATTCAGCTGGGATTGCTTGAAATATCTGTATTTCTTCAACAACTTTATATGAAAAAGCCTGGACATCTGAGAGTTCTAGCATAAGCTTTTCTAGATGTAGAATAAAGGGACAATTAGTTGATACCACCTGATTTATTAGAGATATCATATAAAACAATTAGCAAATAAAATAAAAAATTTATAATTTAATTTTTTCTTTTATTTGTTTTATTAATTTCAAATGTAGGATAAAAAAGGACCAATAGAGAAATAAACTAATATATTATAATACTATTAGAACAATTCCAATCATGAGAAAACATTGTCAACACAATGCAAAGGTTTTATAGGTTGATTTTCTGAAAATTCTTCTTCAAATTTTGCTATAAATATTTCTGCCATGAGTGGAAATAAGGCGTTTCCTATGCTGAGGCCAGCAACCTGAGCATAGTCTATTTGCTATTTTAGTTTTTGTTTGTGTTAATTTCTATAATAATAATAAAAAAAATAAATAAATAATAACAATAATTCAAACATAAACATACCTTGTAGCCAAAAAATCGTGTAACATGAGTGAACAAATCAAAACAAATATCCAATGGTATAATTTCTCCGTGGTAGTGAGCAGCCATTGCTTTAGCAGCAAAGAAGCCCATCTGGCGAGCTTGAGTCCAAAGTCGCATCTATGTTTAAAAGTAAACTTCCATTTTCAAGTGGATTACAAAACATAATGATAACATCTATGTGCAATAATAATAATCTAAAATTAGCAAATGATTTTAGCATTCATATAATCTATCATTCAATCTTAGATATTTCACATTTTTCATTTTTTTTTTTATTTCAAACTATTCTTGCTAAATTTATTTCTCATACTTATTTTTATTATTAAGTTGTAATAAAAGCTTGTTGTTGTAATAGGGTCTTTTTAGGAGATAAGCGATTAAGACTATATTGCTCCGTGTATATTGTCTGTAAATTGAGTGTTCTATGGTTGATTTTCTGTTTGCTGGACAAAAAACCTGAGTTTCTGGTAGGAAAAACCATGCCACCCTTGCCTGAAACTGACTAACTCATCCACACTGTGAAAAAGACTGTAAAAATTCCCCACATCATTGATGGGACTCGAACTAAAGTCTTTTCCACTTAGTGTGGGGACTGAAATGATTGACAAGGATCTTCCCTCCTGTCATCTCTGGGCAGAAGTGCAGATACTTTCAAATTAAATCCTAACCCTCAACTTTTTTCTTAACATTTCTCTATACCTCTTAAATAAATCCTATCTCCTATTCTAAACATCATTAATATCAATGTCTACAACAATAACACCTTCTATGCCCTTAAAAGATGATGGCTATTCTATCAAACACTTGCCACTAGAAGACATAGCTTGGTCCTATTGCAGTGTCTTTTTTATGCAATATATTTCCAGTTTTCTTTACAATAGAGTCACCAGTATAGACCACTTGATTCTTTGCACTTTAGTGCAAAGAAACAAGATTTTTGCCATACCAGTTAAAAAAAAAAAAAAAAAGACCTATATAATTATTATTAACATGAAAATACATATGTATTCAATATGTTGCTAATTATTATAAGTGCAATACAAATAGAAAATTTGTGTGCAGAAGGTAAGATTTTAATGATCTGCACCTATTCTAATTTTTGTTACAATTAGTAACTAGTCTGTAATCATGTCACTAAGGAAGTTAGGCAAGCTTAGGAGATTATGAGAAGTCTTTAGCAAAGGATACAAAAGAAAAGTAGCCAAGAATTCTTTGCTGATGTTAACACTACAAGGAAATGGATGAACCAGTAGTGAATGGTATAACTATTGATGATACTGTCTAGGTTTATGACAAACTGAATAAATATTTTGCGTTTACATTCAGATTTGAAAAATATTGTTGGTTTAGGGATTTATTAGGCGCATCAGCAACTATGGCCATAGTGCACCAATTTGAAGAATGTTCTTAAGGATGAGGACACCAGAAGTATACAAATTATAACTGGGAGCTAAATGATTTTGAAATGACTGAGAAGAAAGTAGAATAGAATCTGTTGGAGCCAAAAGTAAATAAGACACCTGGGGCTGACACACACACACACACACACACACACACACACACACACACACACACACACACACACACACACACACACACACACACACACACAATATCAAAAGCAGCACCAAAAGAGGTAAGCAATCTTTTGGCTATCATTACAAAAGCATCTTGAATTCAGGGAAGGTCCCCGAAAACTGGAAATGTGTAAATGTCTCTTCTATTCACAAAGTGGATCAGAGGGTGAAGTGAGTAATTATACACTTGTGAGCTTTACTTCTATTCCAGGGAAAATAATGGAGTGATTGTTTAAAGAAGTAATGCAGGATCATCTTCAGAGGAATGCAGTTATATGGAAATCACAGCATGGATCTGTTAAGGGAGAGATTTTGTCTGACCAATCAGATTAGTTACTGTGATGCAGTAACAGAGGAATTGGGTAACAGAGAAATCTACATGAATGACAGCTGTACAAATTGGAGCAGTGTAGCTAAATTTAGGGGCAACTTAATGCTACGGAAAAAGGAATAGTAGAATGTTAGAGGACAGATGGTGGTTAAAAATGGGCACCGTGCTTCTTGGAATAATGTGGAGTCCAGTAGGGTTCAGTGCAAACCAATTACTGTTTTCAATATTTATTAATGACTGATGATGGCATAGCATGCGTATTGTCTTAAGTTTGCAGATGATACCAAGGTTGGCAGGGTGGTTAATGATCAGGATATGCTACAGCAGTAAGACCTAGAAAAATATTATGGAAATAACGTTGTCTCGAAACTTGACAAGATATGTTGAACAGACAACTCATGTGATCGAGACCTGCTAATATTTGTAAAAACAGACAGATGCTATACTATTGTGATTTTCTCTTGTAGAGAATCTGAGTATTCATTGAATTTAAATCAATGTTTTGAAATTTAAGAAAATCAAAAATAGAATACTAAATATAATAAATGGGATCTTAAGATTATATTTTAAGTCAGGAAATCTCTTACCTGAGATATTTTCCAGGAATAACAGCATCCACGTAAGATGTAATTAGAATTGATGGAAATTGTTTCAAAGGCCTGCTTAAAGGAAGGGAAAACTTTTAAACAAGACAAAGGAATAAAAATAAGCTTTTACCCTAAATCCATGCATGGCAATAAGTGAGAGTATAATGGGAGAAGATTACCCAAAGTTTGATGGGGGCTTTTCGTCTATACCATCTTCAAAGGGGAAGCGAGCACACGTCAAAGGCTTGTACATAGACTTGAGCATGTGGGGGGGATGAGTAGGTAGTAGTGTCCTCTTCCTTTCACCTATAACCCCCCCCCATGCTTTTGAAATACGACAATGGAATGTGCCGGAGCTATATATACAACCTTCAACACATGCTCGCTTCCCCTTTAAAGATGGTATAGATGAAAATCTTCCACCAAGCTTCAGTTAATCTTCTCCCATTATACGTAAATTATTTGCCATGCATGGATTTAGGGTAAAAGCTTATTTTTATTTCTTTGTCTTGCTGTAAGGTTTCCCCTTCCTTTAAGCATGTCTTTGAAACAATTTCCATATATTCTGATTACATCTTATGTGGATTCAGTTATTCCTGGAAAATATCTCAGGTAAGAGATTTCCTGACTTAAAATAGAATACTAAATATAATAAATGGTATCATAAGATTATATTTTTATTTTTGATTTGCTTAAATTTCAAAACATTGATTTAAATTCAAAATGTGGACTCGGATTCTCTACAAGAAAAAAATCACAACAGCATAGCATCTGTCCATTTTTATGAATATTAGCGAGTCTTGTTCACTTGAGGTTTAAACTTGACAAATACAGGTAGTTCTTGACTTTACGAGTTAATTTGTTACTAGCACATGCTCGTAAAGCGAAAACGTGTAAAGTGGGATTTTATTTCCCATAGACATAAGGTTAAAAATAGGGGTTACGTTCTCAACAATGAAATCAGTTAGCTAATTAGTTTATGTTTAAACAATGATTGATTTATCGAAAGAAATGAAAACATGGCCTGTAAAATCAAGCAAATTATAATAATAGAGAAATTATTTACGATTTACAAAGTTAAAGAATGTTTATTCTTCATCGTCATTGACTAAATGCACACTCGTTGATCACTCATTATTGGCTTGGCACTCATTGGTTTGTTACACAAGGAGTCATCTTCAGAAATGTTTCAAGAGGCGTTTGTTTCCAAGATAATCTTCTATTTTCGTTATAAATTTCACGATATCATGTAGAGTAATAAGTTTACGAAGTTAAAAAAAAAAAAAAAAAAAAAAAAAAAAAATGAAGAGAAGATTCGGAAAATTTATTATTATTTTTTTTTATACAATTGAAGATTTCAGTAAAGGGCAAACACATTTCACCATTATATTCCAGCTATCAGTATTTTGGCAAATGCATCAACATTGAGTTTACTACCCATTTATAATGGGTAGTAAACCCAATAAACCAGAAAGTGCAAATTGTTTTATTGTTTTATGGTTGTGACCTCCAGAAATGTGCTTTAGAAAAATATCACAAAGGCATTTAAAATTGATTCTTATAATGGAACATATAATTAAGATGAAAGTAGTAGTAGTGGCATGTGATGCAAGAAAGCAAGAGTATCAGCTTATGCAGCATCAGCCAAAAAAAAAAAAAAAAAAAATATCACACCATTCCCTCCAAATGCCTGTCCAGTTCCTCCTTAAATTTATTCAACCTATCAACTTCCACAATGACATATGGAAGTTTGTTCCAGCAATTAACCACCCGCTGGCTAAAGGCAAATTTCCACACATCTATTCTACATCTGTCTTTTCTTAATTTGAATTTATGCCCCCTTAGGTTCGTAACCTGAACAAGTAGAAGGATCCCATCAGAATTCAGCGTGCTCAACCCATTCAAGGCCTTATACACCTCAATCAGATCACTGCGCAGGTGCCTGGTCTCCAGCCACTGCAATTTGCAAAACTTAAGCCTCTCTTGGTAAGAGGATCCCTTCATTCCCCTGACCAATCTTGTTGCCCTTCTCTGTACATGCTCAAGTAAATCTACATCCTTCCTAAAATGAGGCCTCCAGACCTGTACACAGTACTCAAGGCGTGGCCTGACCATTGCCTTATACAGAGGGATAATCACCTCCTTTTCCCTGTTAGCAAAATTCCTATATATCATTGACAAAAACCCATGACCCGCCCTGGCAGCCTGTCTGCATTGTTCAGAAAACTTCATATCTGACTGCACAATTACTCCCAGGTCTTTTTCATTTTCTACCACCTTAAGTGTAGTACCACACAGTTGGTACATTTCTCTGGAGTTACTTCTAACCATATGCAGTACTTTGCATTTGTCAAAGTTAAACTTCAGTTGCCACTTTTTAGCCCACCTGACCAAATTATCTAGATCCTGTTTCAGTACACATTACCATTAATGTCATTAACAACCGTGCCAACTTTTGTATCATCTGCAAACTTCGACATTAAGCCTGATATACCTTCATCAATATCATTGATAAATATACAAAACAACAGTGGACCTAACACCGAACCCTGTGGGACTCCACTAATAACATTAGTGGAGTCCCAAGAACAGTGCACTGTTCATCTATATCAATTGGATGCACTTCTTTTGATTTTATGTTTTTCTTAATTAACAGTATAACACCTCCTCCCTTTCTATCCTGTCTATCCTTTCTGTACACATTGTACTCCCCAAATTCCAGTTCAGCATTCTTTATATCTGTGTGACACCACGTCTCTGCTATCCCAACAATATCCGCCTTTGATGTCTTGACCAACACTTCAAATTCATCAAATTTATTTACTATACTTCTAGCATTGGTATTGATGCAAGCATACATGCTCCTACTCCTATTCTTAGTTACCCTAACACATCCCATATACCCACCTATTTCAGGATGACTGCCATCCATCCCTGAAATCCCCAACACCCCACGCTCCAGGTCACTACTTATTCTAATAGAAGTTGTTCAAGAATCACCTTCACCTCTGCCTACGGCTACTGTTAAACTATCAGTCCTTGTATCCCCCCAAGCTATCAGTTTTCCGACCCACCTAACACTGCCTTGAGAGCACGAGCAAATATTCTTGTACCCTTTCTATTTAAGTGTATCCCATCCCTGTAGAAGCAGTCTCTCCTGTTAACAAGTACAGTCCAGGCTGAAAAAATTGTACCCCTTGAGCCTTGCACATTCTTTCCAGGGCCGAATTGATCGACAAGGCTCTCATCATATACTCCCTTCTATCGTGTCTGGGCAGAATTGCAGACACTTTCAAATTCAACCCTAATTCTCAGCTTTTGTTCAACAGTGACCTGTACTTGTTAAGTAATTCTGCCGGTCTTCTACTCCTAATATCATTAATGCCAACGTGTACAACTATATCACCTTTTGTGCCCTTAAAAGATGATATCCGCTCTACAACGTCATCAACCTTTGCCCCTGGCAGACATACTCTGGTCCTGTTCCACCTATCCTTTTTTTACAAAGCATGTTTCCCCATTTACCTGACAATAGAGTCACTAACAACTACTAGTTCCTGTGAGACTAGCGCATTCTGCCTTGGGGGTTGCCGCTGTGTTGCGTGATGACCAAGTGCAAGCTCTGGCGTTGATGTGGGCAGCTGAGAGCCTGATGGGCCCCTCAATTTAGATCTTTCAAGGGCATCCACCATGTCCTTCAAACTCTCATATAGGCCCATAACAATGCTGAGTTGTCGCCTGATTTCCTTACATCGTGCAGACACAAAGACATCCCCCATGGCAATGTCATGTTCCGTTCCAGAGAGTTCGGCAAACATTTCACAAGTTACACATTTTTTTAGGCTGTGATGCATTGCAGAATCGCCCCCCCCCCCAGTTCTCCCCCGATTCACAGCACTCCTGCCACTTTGTGCCCGTTGCTTTGCTGCTCTAGTTTGGGGCACGATACTTTAAATTAATAAAATCAATAAATTAAATTAATTAAATGTCAATACTATGCTATCTAATAGAAACAGTGAAGCGTATTACTCTATAAATTATATGTTAGAGCTACCTCAATTAAAAATTTGAATTCCCTACCACTATATACAAAAACAATGGCTGCAAGATTCGAACGAAATAACGGTTTTACGTATATTAAGTATTACGTATATCTACAAAAACTGTTTATCTAAATTAAAATAAAAATAACCAGCGTAACTATAACTATAAGACTATGTATTAAGTACAATATAAAATAACAATTATGTAAATAAAAAGGCAAACACTTATCATTATTTTCGGAGCCTGCAACTGACAGCTGTAATTTTTAAAGAGAGTCAGCGCCCTGTTAGAGATGAATCATTAATTAACCTAACAGTCCTCTTCTGAATGGAATCAAGAAGCCTGAGAAAGGTTTTGGGGGGACACCACCCCAGATGTGGGAACAATATTCCATGGCAGAGCGGATTTGCGATTTACACAGAGTGAGCAGCTGTTTGGAAGAAAAGTAACGCCGAGAGCGAAAGAGAAAACCAAGTTTTTTAGATGCAGAAGAAGCAATATTTGTAATGTGCTTGTGCCAAGAGAGATTAGAAGTCAGCCCAAAAGAGATATATAATTTTGCCTAGAAATCTGAGTGTCATCAGATTTCAAAAAAATCAAAAGATCTAGAAATCAAAAGATAAGCATAGGAGCAGAAGAATCCTTTTCGCGAGATATAAGACAGGACTGAGTTTTAGAAGGACTGAAATCAACTAAGTTGTCTTTGCTCCACTGGAGAATTACCTGAAGATCGGCATTTAAGGAACTGGTAGCAGATTTTCAAGAAGTTGAAGCTGATTGAGCAGGACATGGTTTCTCAAAATGGAAAGCAATGTGCTATCATCGGCAAAACTATGGATAGAATTTCCAGTCAATGGAAGAAGGTCATTAATATGCAAGAGGAAAAGAGTGGGGGAAAGAACTGAACCTTGGGGGACACCGGCATTAGTGGAGAAGTTAGAAGATAGAGAGCCATCTACCATCACCCTCAGTGAGCAATCAGAGAGAGAGAGAGAGAGAGAGAGAGAGAAACTGGATAACCAATTACTAAAAACAGTTGGCAAACCATAAGATGGAAGCTTGTTTAGAAGACCTTTACACCAAACACGATCAAAAGCCTTTGAGATGTCAAGAGCAACTACTTGTGTTTCACCGAACCTTTCCATCGAATTAGTCCATAAATGGGTAACATTAGCCAGAATATCACCAGTGGATCGACACTAACTGAATCCATACTGGCAATCGTTGATCAGACAGAAGGTTTCTAGGTAGTTTAAGAGTTAGCAGTTAATTGATTTCTCCATTACTTTAGAAAGAGTAGATTACCAAAAAAAAAACAATGTGTTATTGGGTTCACATTACGGTATTTTAAATATGATAGTGTCTCTGGAAGTGATTAATATCGTAAAGCGGGGTACACTGTATTGTATAACTACGCATGTGGTTTGGAATGAGGTATTTATGAATGTTTACCATTCATTTTTTGCAATTAAATGTTCATATTTTTGATTCTGTTGATACTTAATACTGGAGAAAAAAACTCAAACCCAGGAACTCGTAAAGCGAGAACTGCCTGTACAAGGTACTGGATATGGGTAGCAGTAATCTCTGAATAAGATGTCAGCATTGTAATACCACACTGAGGGTAGTGGAAAATGAAAAGGAGCTGGAGATAACTGTGCAGTCAGATATGAAGTTCTCTGAGCAGTGCATAAGTTGCCAGGACAGCTCATGGGGGTTTGTCAATGATATATAGATATAAGGATGTGATCATCTCATTGTATAAGACAATGTCAGGCCACATCTTGAGTGCTGCAAACAGGATTTTATATATGCACACAAAAAAATACAAATATTTCTTGTACAACTTAGGTTAAAATAATTAACTTTCAATTTTGTACGCACCTGAAACCAATGTTTACTTAATGACCAGCTAGCAGTACAAATGTCACCCGCAGCATACACATCACATAAAGATGTTCTCATTTGTTCATCTACCTTTATACCTCCATCCTCAGCTAGATTAAACTGAAAAAAAAAAAAAAAAAAAAAACCTCAATGATCAATTAAATTTAGTCTTAGGTGATAACTTTTTATGCCTGGATAAGAAGGATAAAATTCCTTCTTATCCAGATTCAAATATTTATGGAAAAAAATTAAATTAAAAATTTCAAATAAATATGAAAATAAGAGCAAAAATTAGATTTATTTATCAGTTTTATTTATCAATTTTTTTTTATATAGTTGTTTAAATCTTTTACTTAAGCCTTCATGAAGTAATTTAAATCTAATTCTTCTGTGAGTTCAAAAGTGCATATATGCTTATTTTTCTATGTGGGCTCTGGGGAATAAGTTTGCCTATATGTTTTGAAGATGGTTAATTTAATGCCAACAAATTATATCTATATATGGAGTGTAGATTGTCATTAAAAACTCTACAGGGATGTGGTGCCATCTATCAAATATGTTTACTAGTAATGAGTTGTTTTCATATTTACAATAGTTACAAAAATCAACATAGGAAGGTGCAACCTTTCAACAAGGTTTGAGACAGTTTTGGCTTATGCAAGCCAAATTTGAAGAAACTGAATTTGAAGGTGTCTGCAATTCTTCCCACGATAGGAGAGAGAGTATATGATGAGAGCCTTATCAATCAATTCGGCCCTGGAGAGATTGTGCAAGACTCATGGGGTAGAATTTTTTTCAGCCTGGTCTGTGCTTATTAACGAGAGACTGCTTCTACAGGGATGGGATACACTTAAATAGAAATGGTGCAAGAATATTTGCTAATGCTACTGAGGCAGTGTTAGGTTGGTTGGAAAACTGCTAGCTTGGGAGGATACACAGACTAATACATTAACAGTACCACTGGCAGAGGTGAAAGTGATTCTTGCACTGCTTCTATTGGAATGAGCAGCAGCTTGGAAAAAAAGGTGCTGGGGATTTCAGAGACTGCTGGGAATCATTGCTGAACAAGTAAATACATGAGTTGTGTTACGGTAGCTAAGAATAAGAACAGGTATATGTATACTTGTGTGTACACCAATGTTAGGAGTGTAGTCAATAAATTTGATGCATTTGATGTGCCTATCAAAACATCAAAGGCAGAAACTGTTGCGATAACAGAGACGCAGTGTCACACAGATATAAGGAATGCAAGTTGGAATTTGGGGAGTACAATGTGTACAGGAAGGATAGACAGGATAGTAAGGGACGAGGGGTTATGCTATTAGTTAAGAAACACATAAAATCTAAGGAAGTGCATCCAGTTGACATGGGTGGATGGTGCAGTGTTGCGTCAGTTTGGTGTGACATAAGCACTGGGAAAGCAAAATTGAGAATAGGAGTGTGCTATAGGCCTAATGAGTATAATGAACAGCTGTACAGAGAAACAGAGACGGTCAGTAAATCAGATTATCTTATAATGGGGGATTTAAATTTCCCAGATATTGACTGAAACTTGTGGTTTGGTCATTTGCACACTAGCAAGGCTTTTGTGGATTTATTGGATGATTGTTTTCTACAGCAGCATGTTCAGGAGGCAACCAGAGCGAGTAATACTCTTGATTTGATTATCAGTAGTGATTCTTCATGCATTAAGAATCCGCAGATAAAGGGGCCACAGGGTGGCAGTGATCAGTGTGCTGATGTGGGATTTACTAAAAGAGGTAACTACCATTGGGGGTAAAGGGAAGGGTTTTTGCTTTTGTAAAGGTGACTATGGAGGTCTGAGACAGTTTTTAAATTCTATACAGTAGGACCAACTGATGATGTTACCAACAGAAAATTATAAATGGGAAGCATTCAAAGAATTAATCTTGGAAGCTACTAGAATTATTGTTCAAGGTTTAGGCCTAAATGGATGTCAGATGAACTATTGAGACATGTGGTAGAGAAGAAAAATGCATGGGATACATATAAATTAACAGGTGACACAGAAGCCTATGGAAGGTATAAAAAAGCTGGCCTGTAATCGCGTCACAAAGGAGGTTAGGCAGGCAAAGGCAGATTACGAGAAATGTTTGGCAAAGGATGCAAAGAAAAACAGCAAAGAGTTCTTTACTTATGTAAACTCTATAAGGAAAGACGAATCAGATTGGTCCACTGGATATCAATGGTTCAATTGTTGATGATTCTGCTCAGGTAGCTAACACAAACTGAATGAGTATTTTGAATCTACATTTACATATGAGGAGTTATGCAGGGTGAGGAATACCAGGTGTATTGAACTATGGTAGTGAGTTAAATGATTTTTTTAATAACTGAGAGCAAAGTGGAGTAGAAATTGTTGTAGATAAACAAAAAAGGCACCTGGGATGGATGGGATCTATTCAGTTATATTAAGGGAGGCAGCAAAGGAAGTAAGCAAACCTTTAGCCATAAATTATGAGAGTTTCCTTGGATTCAGGAGAGGTACCCATGGACTGGAGATGAGTAAATGTGACCTCAATTCACAAAGGAGGATAAAAGGGTGACAAAAGTAATTACAGATCTGTTAGTTTAACTTCTGATCCAGGGAAATAAATGGGGGCTCTGGTTAAAGAAGCACTGCTGGATCATCTAGACAACATTTCGGTTATAGTTCGGACACAGCATGGGTTTGTTAAGAGGAAGTCTTGTCTGACCAATTTTACTGGATACTATGATGTGGTCACAAAGGAACTGGATAAAAAAAATAATTTTGATGAAGCTTTCATACTGTTGCACATGGAAGATTACAGTACAAATTGGAGCAGTATGGCATTAAGGGTAAAATGCTGCTATGGATAAAGGGATGGTTGAGTGGGAGAAGACAAAGTGGTAATCAATGGACACTGTTCTTCGTGGAACAAATGTTATTAGTGGAGTCCCCCAGGGTTCAGTGTTGGGTCCATTGTTGTTTTCTGTATTTATTAATGATATTGATGAAGGTATATCAGGCTTAATATCTAAGTTTGACAGGGTTGTTAATGATACTAATGACAGTACGCTACTGCAAGAGGATCTAGAAATGTTGAGTAGATGCGCTGAGAGGTGGCAACAGAAGTTTAACATTGAAAAATGTAAAGTACTGCATATGGGTAGCAGTAACCCCAGAGTAACATATCAACTGTGTGGTACCACACTCAAGGTGGTAGAAAATGAAAAGGACCTGGGGGTAATTGTGCATTTTGTCAATGATATATAGGAATTTTTCTAGCAGAGACAAGGAGGTAATTATCCCCTCCTTGTCTGCAATGGTCAGGCTACACCTTGAGTACTGCGTACAGGTCTAGAGGCCTCATTTTGGGAAGGATGTAGAGTTGCTAGAACGAGTACAGAGAAAGGCAACAAGATTTGTGAGAGGAACAAAGGGGTGCTCTTACCAAGAGCGGTTTAAGTTCTGCAAGTAGCAGCATCTGGAGACTAAGCACCTGCGAGGTGATCTGATTGAGACGTATAAGGCCTTGAATGGTTTAAGCAGGCTCAATGCTGATGGGATACTTCCGCTTGCTCAGATTAAGAACCCAAGGTGGCATAGATTAAAGTTGAAGAAAGACAGTTGTAGAATAGATGTGTGGAAGTTTGCCTTTAGCCAGCGGGTAGTTGATTGCTGGAACAGACTTCCATCTCTTGTTGTGGAAGTTTATAGCTTAAATAAATTTAAGACTGAATTAGAGAAACATTTGGAGTGAACAGATGGGTGAAATGGGAAAGTTTGTTTTTTTTTTATTGGCTGATACTATATAAGCTTGCTTTCTTGCATCATATTTCCTCAACTAATGCTAACTGATCCAGAAATTCAAATCCAGGAGTTGATGAAAATGAATTAAGTAGTACATATAAAAAAGTGTGCAATAATAGTATATCATTAAAAAGTAGACCATTTTTTATATTTTTTTTATGATTTTGATTTTATTTTCAATTATAATCCCACTAATGTTTGGCTATAAACTCAATATATTTAATAACATTTATCTATATAGTTTTTTTATTTTTATTATATTAGAAAGCTTCCAAATTCCTCAAAAAAAAACTCACTCCAGATGGCATACATACTGTCCAGAAACTTAATTATGAAAGCTTAATAATGGAAGCACCTGCTTTTTTGAATCATTTTTATTCGTCACATATGAAAAACAGAATAACAACAAATTATATGCAATTCCTACAAATTATCACTGAAGACAATGATTACCATAAAGATTGCATCATTATGATAATCAATCATAGTTTTTTTGAATGAATGATCAAAAATTTAAGAGATTATAATTAGTATGTTAATTCCTATTGTTAGCTTGATTTAATTTAATTTAGTTAGCTTGATTTAATTGTCATCATGTACTCACATGGTCAGCTTTAACATTTTAATTAGATATCATCTTCTTGACATTTGTTTTGTTATACCATGTTAATCCCACACATGGTTTTCTGGTGTACACTCCATATGTTTATTAGGTTTTGAAAAATTTATTTCTTATTTTCACAATTTTTCTTTTTTTTGCAGATGTGTGGGATTAACATGGTGTAAACAAAACAAATGCTCTAAGTGTTCTTTTCCCATTTCCATTTCATATACTGTGACAGATGCATTACAGTTACACAATTATAGGCAGTTTGCAATGTTTGTTTTGTGGAAGGTGTTCAGTTCTGGTACTAAATCCAAATTTTAATTGGAAATTGCACTAGGTGGTAATGATGGTAATCTACCGACATGGGAACTACTGTCAAGGCTAAAATTTTAGGGAAGGGCTTTTATTTTCGATTCAACAGTTTTTAAATTATTTTCAGTGAGACCAACTGAGGTTAACAACTGCAAATTATCAGGGGAAGTAATCATAGAAGTTAATAAATTTTTTACACCAGCCTAAGATGGTGTAAAAAACAATAAGATTAACAAAATAATAATTGACACCTAAATTATTATTTTTATTATTATTAGCCATATGGTGCAAGGAAGCCTGAGGCTTATGCTGCACCAGCCAAAATAAAAAAAAAATTCCGGCGAGAGAGAGAGAGAGACAGAAAGAAGTAGAAGGGAATCACAAAGAAAGAGAAGAACGATGATATCCAGCTCAGAACCCTGAGTTTGCCAAGCCCATACTCACCAGACGTGAGTCCCTGGGGTAAATGGAAGTCAGAAACAGACTAGTGTCAGAGACGAAAAACGCATTTAACCTTTGAGAAAATTGCAATTGTGATCTTGATCTGTATCACTAATGAACTACATGTCTTTAGTTCCCCTGGTCCCTCCCACTGGGGGGGATGGTTTCCTGCATCCTTAAAGCCTCTTCAACAACAATGGCATGTGCACTTGCACCTTCTCTGTTCAAATGTATTCCATCCCAATAAAATAAATTCTTTCTACCAAACTTTGAACTAGGGCAGGTCATGCCAATAAAAATCTTCCCCTGAAAGCCTCACAGACCTCCTTCTGGCCTAGAATTAATTAACAAGGCTTGCATCAAATTCTTTCATAATGTGGTTGCAATACTGTGAAGGATTGCTACCACAATTTCATTTTGTTTTAGTTCAAGACATTTTGTCAGTAATGACCAATACTTTCAAACAAGTCTTCAGTCATTTGAATTCAATATTATTAATATCCACATGAATAGACAAAACCCTCATTACTTTCCTTAAGAAGTTACAGCTACTTAGCCCATTGATTGATGCACCAAGCAGTCATATATTCTGGCTCTATTCCATCTATCTTTTATTGCAAAATATATTTCTGTTTGCCTCACAATTGAGTACCCTAATAAAACTACCTCCTACTGAATAAAAACAGTCTGCTCTTGACAATTCTTATCTCAGGCCCAAGTCAGGAGTGTATCCCCTCACACTTAAGCTGCTGCTGCTGAGTTCCACGTTTTAATCTGCTCCGGAGCATCAACCTCTTTTCTCAGAAACCTAATTTCATCTATTAATGTGGCGAGCTATAATTTAAATTTTCACACTCCACTCCCTACACCTAGTACACAAAAATTATTCATATTGTATTATGATCACCTGAAAAAGCAACCTTAGATATACAGCATAGCAGGGGCTCACATCTGATGAATATGGGCTTGGCACACCCAGAATCCTGAGCTGGAGATATCATTTTTCTCTTTCTTGGTGATTCCCTTCTACTTCTGCCTCTTCTCTCACTCACTCACTCTCAGGGGTAACTCAGAAATTTATTTTTTTATTTTTTGGCTGGTGCAGCAAAAGCCTTAGGCTTCCTTGTACCATATGGCTAATAATAATAATAAGACACTGACTCCCAAGAGAATCATTTGCAACATTTCCGATTTGAATTGAGTGGAATAGTATTTTGGGATTCTTTTGTATTAACCACAGTTATAGTTATGAAATATTCAAGGATACATTTATAAAATATTACATAAATCAAATATAAAAAAAATTGAGAAATTAATTAAGACAGTATTGCATATATATAAA
This sequence comes from Mastigoproctus giganteus, assembly GCF_048544385.1. NCBI lineage: Eukaryota > Metazoa > Arthropoda > Arachnida > Uropygi > Thelyphonidae > Mastigoproctus > Mastigoproctus giganteus. The sequence continues at coordinate 102,872,054 of NC_143587.1, read as the reverse complement.
TTGGTACTTAAAATGACTTGATACTTTTAAATTTTCTATGCTTATAAAACAAATTTTAGAATGTGGAAATGGGCAGGATATCACAGATTATGACCATTACTAAATAGCACACTCCTGCTACTGTTTTAAGTTAAATTACAATAACAGTTCATCATAAACAGGAATTTATGCTAAACTATTAGAAACAATTCTAAAGTAGAGTTTGCACTAAGTTAAAAAATAACTGGAATATTATTTATATTCATTTAAATATAATACTACTATCTATAATTCCTCAGAGAAACATTCTAGATTTTGATGCCAAAAACTGAACAAACAGTAGCTGTTTATTCATCCAAGCATAACTTCTCCAAGCACACTGGAAAATGAAAAATGACGTTGCTGGGCCAAAAATTTCAGTTATATAAAGTATCCTTTTTTTTTTTTTGTGCAACTAGGATGGCAAAGTACAGGAGCAATACCTGACAAGAGCCCGATTCTAGGTACCAAAAACACCAAATAAAAATTCAATGTTTGGTACTCATTTTGAAGTCCGACACAGTAAACTGTTGGAAGATTTGTATTGAGAGCTCAAACTCAGGCAAACCAAGGATATTCCTCTGAAATAGAAATTTTTCCGGTTTCATTATTTGTAAAAGTCCTATTACCTGCACTTCACATAAAACTGGGCTTGAAACAGCTATATAAATACTTAAAACAGAGACTGTTTTAAATAATTATGTAGTAAATACTCTGCTCTTTCTGAAACAAAACTGAAATAAGTGATTCTTGTGTGGTCTGAGATAAGGAAATTGACTTTTAATGAACATTTTGAAAGAATAATTAAGATTATGTAAAAAGATCCAAGGATTACTTTTAAGGCATTAACAAATTTTTAGAAAATAACAAGGACTCAAATTACTAATATCAATCACCAATATGCTTACCTAGAAATATATATCAGTTATAAATCATTAGGATGTTATGATTAAATAAATTATGAAAAAGAAATTAAATATTCAATATACATACATCATTTCCATTCAAGAATGGATCAACAAAAGGTGCTACGCCGGTAGCACTAATAACAAAGTCACAACCATGTAGTGATCCATTAGTAAGTTTGACATAAACTGGCCACGATTCTGCTGTATAAAAACAAAATAATAAAAAAAAACTATATAATGACAAAAATTTAGCCAATTGTAAAAAAAAATTGTAAAAAAAAAAAAGTCAAATCATCACAATTTAAAACATCACTGGCACAGAAATGAAAATGAAATAAGTGTGTATCAGTGTTTTGAATTGTTGTAGCAACCAACACTGTTATAGGGTTAAAAAAAAAAAAATCGTGAATCCGCTTGGAAATCAGAGACAGTAAACTGCTGAAAGGTTTGTGTTGAGAACTCCAATTTAGGTGAGCCAAGGTGACTCCTAAAATATTCTATTATAATTTTAACAACATTTATTGAAATGTGATTTTAATTATTTTTCCCATCAATGGGCAACAATAAGAAAGAAAAACAAGATTAAATAACTTATTAATTACTTATCCAACATTTCTGCAATCTTTGCAAGAGTGCCTGAAAAGTTTTTCATAATATTATCAAATATTTCCTACATTTTCACAGAACCTCCCAAGACATTGTTAAATCTCTTTCCTTTCTCTGGAAACAAAAAGTCACAAGGAGAAAGGCAAACTGGGTGGGGGAGGCATGCATGCATTTGGTTTTAGGATAGAAACTTTCAAAGAGATAGACAGGACAGTTTAAGTGGCTTTGGAAAATCACCTGAGCAGTTGTGATTTTGATGAATCATTTGGTCTTTTCAATCATTTCATTGAACAAAAACCAAAGGACATGATAAATATGTGTTTGCTAAACAGCTTCACATATGTTTATGCAACGTAGAATGATGCACGATGAAATATATACACTGAAGTATATTCTTATACCACCCTACCCAGCTGGTAAAATTCATATTATTAATAGTAGCACTGTTAAGGGGATATTGTTGTAACTTTTGGAGAGCCCATTGTAAGTGATTATATCATTAAAAGTTAATAAAATATTTAAGAAATGTTTAATATTTTTAAATATTTATTATTTGTCTGCTGCACAGCTGTTCTGACTTGAAAAGAAAATGTTCAGGCTAATCAATGATTGCTCAAACGATTCTTCTCTCACAAAGTCACTGTACTCTTCATTACACAGATGGTCAATTTTTACCGTTTGCCTTTCCACCAGAGATATATATATATATATATATATATATATATATATAATCTCCATGGACAATTTTCTTCTGTTTTGGAAGCTGTAACACTTTTTTTTTTTTTATAAACCAACAAACTTACTTTTCTTCATTGTTTATTCTTCACTACTTTTGTTCTTCTCTGGAAGAATTTTACTCCATATATATATATATATATATATATATATATATATATATATAGAGTCCATTCCAGTTATTTGGGACACATCGGGACTAGTGCATTTTGGCCCGATTAAGCGGCTGCCCCAATTATCCGAAGTTTCACGTAAATAGTTAAAAATACAATGTAACCCCCCCCCCTTTACAATTGGTTCACTGTACAATCAAATTAAGTTACAAACTAAAAATAGTAAAGTATCGTTCACTATACGATGTGCAGTAAGCGCCGGTCATTGTGATCACGTTTGTGAATTGAATTTTAATTCTATTAAACAGCGATTATAATTAGCGAAAATAGGAGGAATATTATCCACAAGCTATAAAAGCAAAGATATATTAAGCACAAATTTACCCTTTATTACCTTACCAATTAAAAAAATTAAATGATACGTGAAAATCAGAAGAATATACGTGGTAATCAGAATAATTAATACGTACTGCAATATGTACACACGAACTAGTTGACATTTCTGTTTACTGACATTTGTGGGTGGGGGTTAAAATTTAAAACAGTAAAAAGATAAGCAATCAATAACAAAGAACATGGCACACACAAATTGCAAGTAACACTACGCGCAAGAAAGAAAACGGAGTAACGAGTTACAAAGCTTTAAAAATAGGAATGAAGAGAAGATCTGAAAATTAATTTTTTTATATGATTGAAGATTTCGTGGAAGTGTAAACACATTTCACCATAATAACCCACAGAATTCCAGCTGTCGGTATTATCATAAATTCAGTAAGATCGAGTTTACTGTCCATTTATGATAGATTTCACTAACAGAAAAGACCAATAAACAGGTGACTGCTAATTGTTTTATGGTTGTGACCTCGAGAATTTCGACCGAATCACGTGGTACCATCGGAGACAATCGCAGGGTAATCTCCAGTGCTGCGGTCTCCTGCCCCGATTAAACAGCATACTGTCCCAATTAAGCGAAGTAAACCCTGGCTATTTTCTCGATTGGTTTCTGTTTTTTTAAGATTTGCCCCGATTAACCTGAATCCACTGTATATATATATATATACAGCAGGCCCCCGTTATAATGCGGTTCGCTTTACGCTGATTCGCTATAACGCTGTTCTTATATTATAACCTGTATCTGACTATAACGCTGTCGCAGATCACTATAACGCTCTTTTACAGATTGCATTTTTGGCATATCTAACAAAATCGTTTCATTTGATGGAGTCGATAGCTTGAAAATAAATACCAAAACAGCATTAAAAAAAAACGTTTCCCACGCTGACTTGAGAAATTTTCCCAAGCTTAGTGAAATTTTCTTGCACGCTAATTTAATTGCAGTACAGTGACTTGTTACATAGTTCCGAGATCAACATTTTAAAAAATGTTGAAGTATATTGCTTGTAATATTAGCGTTATATGCATTTATCCGAAGTCTAGTCATCACTCAATACAGTATCAGACATCGTGCGTAACGGACAGTTTACTTGAACATTGTATCATAATTAATGCAACCAACGCAGTTACATTTTTGAAGAGTTAATAATGGCCGATAAGAATGAAAAAGCAACAACATCTGGGTGCAGTATGAAGACTATAAATGTAAGAAAAATACTGAATTTAAAAATTAAATTAGACGTTTTGAAGCGGATCGATTCCAGTCAACGACAAGCGGACGTATGCCATAATTTAGGACTTGCAAGTTTAACTGTAAGAACAATTATAAAAAAATAAAGAATTAATTTTAGCAGCAGGAAATATAGCTGTTCCACTGCAAGCAATTAGGGCTAGGCGGACTATTTGGATTGAAATGGAAAGACTAACTAATTTTATTGAAGATAATATCCAATGCAGAATTCAGTTAAGTTAAAAATTATTAAAAAAAAAAAAAAAAAAAAAAAAGAGAGAGAGAGAGAGATTAGCCAATATGATGATCTGAAGAACTCCCCTAAAAAAAAAAAAAAAAAAAAAATGTGGAACCATTTAAAACTAGTAAGGGCTGATTGAATAGATTTAAAATCCAGGGAGAAGCCGCAAGTGCAGAAGGAGCCGGAACTTTCAAAAAAGAACTTGTTAAAATTATTGAAGAGGGGTATTATGTGTTATACTTCTCAACAAGTTTTCAACATAGATGAAGCAGAACTTTTGTGGAAACGAATGCCTAAAAGAAGTTTCATATTGAAAGAAGAAAAAAAAACATGCCAGGTTTCAAAGCGGCGAAGTTTCGGTTGGCTTTACTGCCAAATGGTAACGCTGCGGGGGTTTTAAAATTAATACCTTTTTAGTTTATTTGGAAGAGGGCCAAAGTTCAACCCAAAATCGACATATTTTTCATAATTAAATTCATCAATTAAATTAAATCAATTAAAATCAATTTAGATCAATTAAATTCATGATTTTAATTGGAATTAAGTTTAATTTTGATACGTAAGTAGTTACCACATAATTATATACGTATGTAATGCAGAATATTTTATATGTACAAATATTTGAATATTAAATATTTTGACTGACATTTGTACATCTTTTCACAACCGTTTATTATTGATCAGGAAATATCCTATGGCACCGACTGCAACTCACAAATACATATGTTACCTTATGGGAATGCGGCGCTCGCTTAGCGTGGATTCATTTAGCGCTCTGTTTTTCCTGAACGAATTATCAGCGTTATGCGTCACCTGTATATATATATTTTTTTATGAAAACCCCAAACGACAGCTATTAGAACATATAGTACTTAGTACCGTGCTTGGGTTGGAGACTGAGAAGACAAAAGAAGACAAAAGACTAAATTAGACTTGAACTTCTGTAGACTGTAATTTTCAGGAAATACGTGTGAACGAAGGTTGTTCCAGAAAACGGTAGTTGATTGAACAAACGAAAAAGATGAAAAGTTGGTTCTGTGAGTTTGAAGTTGGACAGTAAATGGATGTTGGCTGGTGGCAGCATGTGTTCGGACTGTTTTGAAAGAGAGAGCGGGAATTATAGAAGCCAATTCAGAAGAACAGTGCCTATGGAAGTATCTGTAGAAAAGGCATGCAGCAGAAACAGTACATTTGAGACAGAGAGAGGAGTTATTAATTAACCTAACTGCCCTCTTCTGAATGGAATCAAGAAGCCTGAGAGAGGTTTTGAGGGCACCACCCCAGATGTGGGAACAATATGCCATGGTAGGGTGGAGCTGCGATTTGTACAGTACGAACAGATTGGACAGAGTGAACAGGTGTTTGGAAGAAAAGTAAAGCCGAGAGCGAAAGAGAAAACCAAGTTTTTTAGATGCAGAGGAAGTAATATTTGTAATGTGCTTGTGCCAAGAGAGATTAGAAGTCAGGGTAATCCCCAAAAGAGATACATCATTTTGCCTAGAAATCGGAGTGTCACAAAAGATAAGCATAGGAGCAGAAGAATCCTTTCTGCGAGATATAAGACAAGACTGAGTTTTAGAAGGGTTGAAATCAACTAAGTTGTCTTTGCCCCACTGGAGAATTACCTGGAGATCGGCATTTAAGGAATTGGTAGTGGATATTCGCGAAGTTGAAGCTGATTGAGCAGGGCAAGGTTTTTCAAAATGGAAAGTGGAATGCAATGTGTTATCATCGGAAAACTATGGATAGGATTTCCAGTCACTGGAAGAAGGTCATTAATATACAAGAGGAAAAGAGTGGGGGAAAGAACTGAACCTTGGGGGATACCAGCATACCAGAAGTTAGAAGACAGAGAGCCATCTACAATCACCCTCAGTGAGCGATCAGAGATAAAACTGGATAACCAATTATAAAAAACAGTTGGCAAGCCATAAGATAGAAGCTTGTTTAGAAGACCTTTATGCCAAACATGATCAAAAGCCAGTTTGGACAGAATCCAAAACTGGCTATGGTTGATTAGACAGAAGGTTTCTAGGCAGTTTAAGAGTTGGCGGTTAATTGATTTCTCCATTACTTTAGAATGAGTAGAAGTAATTGCAATGGGATGATAATTGGATGTGAGGGACTTGTCACCCTTTTTAGGAACTGGCTAGATATGGGCAAATTTCCAAGCAGAAGGAAAAACGCCTTTGGAATAAGAATATGAAAAAAGGCAGCAAAGAACAGGAGTAAGTTCAGGAGCACAGGTTTTGAGAACAAGTGGAGAAATACCATCGGGACCTGGAGCTTTCTTAGCATCGAGATTCATCAAAATCCTTCTGACATCCTTTTGACGGAAGACCACATGAGGCATTGAATGGAACGTGTTGGAATGGTGGAAGGTGTTTTTCCAAGATCATTAATACACGAGTTGGAAGAAAAATGGGATGCTAGCAGGTCAGCTTTATCCTTAGTTGAACTGACAACAGATCCATCTGGTTTTGACAGAGGTGGGAGCAGAGATTGGCAAAAGTTGCAGCCAATAGCTTTGTCAAGAGACCAGAATGCTTGGCTACCATTAGGGCAAGAAGCCTGTTCAAAATCTAGTTTGTACTGATTAATGACGCTTTACAATTGTTGCGAGCTTTGGTGTAGGCAGAAAATGAAACTGAAGAATTGGAAACAAGCCAATTATGATATGCAACGTTCTTCTCTTGAACAGCCTTAGCACATTTATTGGAAAACCAAGGTTTAGATAAAGGATGAGATTTTAAAGTGGAGTGTGGAATAAAGGATTCCTTTCCTACAAGAATAATTTCATTGACAAAAATCTGAGCAAACGTTGACATCAGAAGTTTTGAAACAGTAATCCAACCAAGAAAAAAAAAAAAAAAAAAAGAAATCTCGCAGGTCACCCCATTTTGCATTTTTGTAATACCAAACAATACGAGGTTGGGAATAGCCACGAGATAAAGGCTCCATTGGAGAACAGACAATCACCAAGTTGTGATCTGAGGTACCTAAAGGACCACTCACTTCGACCGTGTACTTAGAAGGGTTGTTTGTGAGAGAAAGATCAAGTGTGTTGGCTGTATGGTTGGAATTGTCCGGTATTCTTGTAGATAAATGTAGGTCGACTAACTCTGCACTCTTGTACTTCATGTGATCAATGGGTCGCATTCAGTTTTCATTGGGGTGGTCATAATTCAGTGATCACTCAGTGTATATTATAACCTTAAGTGCTCTAGTACATGTAATGTATAAGATAGCTTATATTAATTAATAGTAATTAACTTGTGTTTTATTAGCTGTAAGGAAGTCAAACCCTTATGCCAAGCTCAATCAAATGTCTCAGAAACGTCAAGAGCAACTACTTCAGTTTCACGATATTTTTCCATCAAATTTGTCCAAAGATGATAACATATACCACTATTTCACTAGTAGATTGACACTGATGGAAGATTGAATTGATGGATTTCTCTATTATTTTGGAAAGAATACAGATAAGTGCAATGAGACAATTGGAATGGAGGAATATTTCATGCTTTTTTAGAACTGTTTGGATACAAACATATTTCTAAGCTGAAGGAAAAAACACCAGAGGAATAAGAAACAATGAACAATGTGAAACAATGAACAACGAATAAAGAACAATGAACAGGAGCAAGCTCGGGAGCACAAATTTTGAGAACAAATGGAGAAATGTCATCAGAACATAGGGCTTTCTTCAAGTCAATCAGGCAGTGGAACTTGTCAATTGACAGACAGAAGTTCCATCCAATATCTTTGGCAAGCAATTAGAATGCTTAACTACCATTTGGATAATAAGCAAGTTTTCTACTATTCTTAGCTTGTTTAAAATAAAGTGTAGACTGATTAATATTTCTTTTATAACTGTTGCGAGCTTTAGGGTATGCAGAAAATGAAGCCGAAGATCTGTAAATAAGCCAATTGCAATATGATGCATTATCTTGAATTAGCCTTAGCACATTTATTGGAAAACCAAGGCTTAGGTAAGGGACAAGATTTTAGGGTGGGATGAAGGATATAGGAATATAAGGATAGAATACCCCTACAAGTATAATTTTACTGACACAACCTGAGCAAACAATGGAATCAGCAGAATTAAAATAGTAATCCAACAAAGGAAAAGAATAGAAATCATGGAGATCATTCTATTTTGCAATCCTGATGGTTGATGAGAAACAGATCAAGGGTGTTGGGTGTGTGGATAGGACTGTCTGGTAGGTAAGTGAACAAGTTGTGGGAAGTCATTGGTAATCACAAAAGCCTTGGCATCTTGACCAGCTGAGGTCTGTGCTACTAGAAAATATAAACCACCTGGAATAGTGAACATTAAAATCACCAAGAAAAATAAATCACTGTTAGGCTGTAGAAAGTTAAGTTTCAAAGAAAGGAAGTCAAAGAGTTCTGAGTAATTAGTGGAATTGGGAGAATAATAGAGATAACAAATGAATTTTACAGAATGGATTACAGCGATTTTAACCAGAGGATATGCCTAGTTAGGATAAAGGAATTTATTCCTAGTTCTCATACAGGAATTTCTGATCAGATATACACAAGTATCACCTTAGAAGCAAAAAGGATCATAGAGCAGTTAGTTAGTACAACTGAGAAGAGCAGTAATAGTTGAGGCAACTGATAAATGAGATTCTGTCAGAAAAAGTAAACAGGCCTGGCAGACTGTAGGCAGAAATGGACATCAATGGGATTGGGACTGAGACAATATATATTTGTGAAATGAATGAGAAAGTTTTTAGGAGGCTTAGATCTTTTCTCAGATAAGTTTGTTCTGTTAGTTTGACCATTCATTATACATTCAGTCAAAGAGTTCTGAGTAATTAGTGGAATTGGGAGAATAATAGAGATAACAAATGAATAATAGAAATAAGAAATAAAAGAGGTGAAAGGGTGTCAAGATTCAAGATTTCTAAGAGGTACAAGCTAAAGATTATAATGATTTATGCACCAACATCGAGCCATGATGATGAAGAGGTTGAAGAAATGTACACTGAAATTGAGTCTTCTAGATGAGCAGAAAACCCACTACACTATTATTATGGGGGACTTCAATGCTAAGGTTGGAAAAAGTCAAAACAGCGCAGAAAGAGGAACTATAGGAAATTTTGGAATTGGTGAAAGAAATAAAAGAGGTGAAAGACTTGTGGAATTTGCAGAATCTCAAGGACTGTCAGTAATGAACACTTTTTACAAGAAAAGGGTGAACAGAAAGTGGACATGGAAGAGTCCAAATGGATTAACAACTAATGAAATCAACTTCATCCTCACTAACAGAAGATATATTGTGAATGATGTTACCATCCTGAATAAGGTAAATGTTGGAAGTGATCACAGAATGGTAAGATGTACACTTGATATAGATGTAGGAAAGGAAAGGAAAAAACTGACTCAAGTAAATAATACAAAGGTCTTTGAAATAAGAGGAGGAGAAAAAGCAGTATGTACTGGAACTTAAAAACAAGTTTGAGCTTCTGCAGACTGCTCAGGACCAAGATATCGACAAGGAATATTACAACTTTCTGAAAGTGATAAAGCCCAAGAAACCTATAGGGAAACAGAAATCCAAAGAAGAAAAAATTAGTCAAGAAACACTTGTCATGATGAACCAAAGACGACAAATGAAGAGCAAGAAAAACACTGACAGGGAGAAAATTGAGTATACTGAGTTATGCAAAGCCATTAGAAAGAGACTCAGAGAGGACATAAGAAGATTTAACACAAGAAAAGTAGAACAAGCATTAAGGGAAAACAAAGGATTTAAATCAGCAACCATGAGCAGTAATACAGAAAGACAAATGATACTGAAACTGAAGAATAGCGATGGTGTACTTATAAACAGCAGAGAAGGCATAATTCAAATAGCAGAAGACTACTATAGAGAATTATACAAGGAGCGAGGGAATGATACCAGCAGTGGGGAACATGAATTGCAAAGTAGCAACACATACGACATACCCGATATTCTTCCTGATGAAGTAGAACATGCATTGAAGAAAATGAAGAATTGGAAAGCCCCGGGGGGAGATGAAGTTACTGTAGAGTTGTTAAAATTGGGAGGAAGAGACATAACACAAAAACTGGCAAGGCTCTTCACAAAGTGCATTAGAAAAGGTGTGATGCCTAAGCAGTGGAATAATGCAATCATAGTTTTGCTGCATAAGAAAGGAGATAAATCAGAAATTGGAAATTATAGACCAATTAGCTTGTTATCCCATATCTACAAGTTGTTCACAAGGGTCATTACTAACAGATTAGAAAGAATACTTGATGAGAATCAACCGAAACAGAAAGCTGGCTTTAGGACAGGATTCTCAACTAGGGATCACCTTCACGTAATATCACAGCTAATGGAGAAAGCAAATGAATATAAAACACCATTATGCCTGGCATTTGTGGATTATGAAAAGGCATTTGACTCCATACAGCATAAGGCAATGTTTCGAGCACTGGAAAGACAAGGCATAGATACTCCATACAAATTTTTTTTTTTGTATATTATGATTTTGAAGAAAATATATGAGAGTGCTACATCCTTTATTAGCCTAGACAAAGACAGTAGCAAATTTAAAATCGAGAAAGGAGTTCGACAAGGAGACACAATATCTCTGAAGCTGTTTACTACTGCCCTTGAGGAAGCTTTCAGAAGATTAGACTGGTCGCAGAAAGGAGTCAATGTGAACAGAGAGCACCTAAACCATTTACGATTTGCAGATGACATTGTGGTCATAAGCCACGATCCCAAAGAATTAGAGGAAAATCTTAATCAGTTATGCACAGTTAGTAAGGATTTTGGACTAAAGATGAATATGGCTAAAACAAAAGTAATGATGAACAAGTATGCCACGGAAAGGAAAATAATGATTGAAGGAGCAGTAATTGAAAAGGTGGAGTCATATACTTATCTGGGACAAGTTATTAGCTGTAATAATGATAAATGGCTGGGAGTCAAGAGAAGAATAAATTTTGGATGGATAGCATTCAGGAAATATAGTCACATACTGAAGAGCAATATCCCAGTTGTCTGAAACGTAAAATAATGAATCAATGTATACTCCCCACCATAACTTATGGAAGTGAAACTTGGGCACTCACCAAAAGAATGGAAGAGAAGCTAAGAACTACACAGTGAAGAATGGAACAAATTATATTGGGAATCAGACTGTTAGATAAGAAGAGAAACACAAGGATTAGGCAGCAAACTCAAGTAAAGGACATTCTTATCAAAACTAAAGAACTAAAATGGTCTTGGGCAGGACACATAGCTCGAAGACATGATGACAGATGGACTAAGAAAATAACAGAATGGTACCCAAGAGGAGCTAGAAGAAAACCTGGAAGACAAAGGTGGAGATCGATAGATGAAATTCACAAGTTTTTGAGTAGTAAATGGATGGCCAGTGCTCAAAACAGAAGGAACTGGAAAGTTGCTGGAGAGGCCTTCATCCTGCAGTGGATTGAAAATGGCTGATGATGATATACATTCAGTAGAAAAAGTAAAAGTGGAGAAGTTGTACAAATTAATGAAGATTTAGATATGGTGTATACACAACAAGAACACTCCCACTCCCTGACATAAACTGGCCTTGACAATGCCCTCCACATACACTACTCAGACTCCCTCCAGTTACAAGCTGGCAGAGTAGAGGCAGCATGATTATATTACCTATATACTATATTACCTATATACTAGGTAATCCAGATTCTTCCTAGAGAGTTACCAATAGGTTTGGTCTGGTGAACTATCTAGAAGCCAGCCTATAAACTCTGTTTAAAAGCTGTACCCTGGAAATGTAAGGAATATTGGATCTTGCCATGATGACCATCATAACGTCAAAGGACAACACTTATGCTACATGGAGGAGATGGGGATTGCCACAGTTTTATTCTGCAGTTAAACATGGGTTTCACCACTTCAAGCTTCTAATAAGCCAAGTGGTGGTTTTTGCACTGGATAATGAGAGTTATAGAGGGTGGCATTTCTGTGTACGATGTGGATACCACCACCTTAGTGGTCACTTTAAGTGTTTTATGCCTTACACATAGGTGTATGACAAAGGTTACGAGAAGGTGCAAGCAGAGGATTTGGGTGTCACACAACAACCGGACCACCAAAATTTGAATGAGACCTGAATATCAGCATTTTACTTCCAGTTAGAAAATCCTAGCCTGTCATTCTTGGAAGAATGTCTGTGATAAGCCACAAGGATCATGAAAGTAATTGCATAGAGGGAGGAATATTACCATATTATAGCTTGCTGCTTTCATTAATTGGTTGAAAGAATTCCAGGGTGGATCAAATAATGTCATCCAAGGCATAGGTATGCCCATACTATTAATTCCTTTAATAAAAATTCTATTTTCTTCACTATTAATGGTATCCACATATATATATATATATATATATATATATATTAGTATGAATCAGTGCTGTAATACTCAATGTTCTACGTTGATAATAATATTAGTAAAATAATAAGAGGAGTTTACCTCAATATAGTATGTAGAACACTTCCGTATGATACCCTCAAGAAATTAAAACGGAAACAACGAAAAAAAAAACCCGACAACTTACCAGTACATTAGAGTAAAATATAAATAAGTAAATAATCAATTTAACGCAATTCAAATCAATTTAAAACAATTAAAAATCAAATTAACGCAATTAAAAGAATCTAATGAAAATATTCAAAACGATTTTCCTTCCTTCGGTGTTGAGTTTTTATTTAACGTATCCCAAATAATATCTAATGTGTATTCAACGTTTACATTCGTATATAACGAGGTAACATCTAGTGAGAATAAATTGTCATTGTCGCCGAGTCTACAGTCTTTAAGATTATTAAATAATGTATCGTAGTTCTTAATCCCAAATTGTATTACCTGTCTAAAGGGTTTTATAATGTTATATACATGTGTGGCTAAGGATGAAAATGCCAAGTTCCTGTAGGAAACAATAGATCGAATAGGAAATCCAGCCTTGTGTAATTTTACCTGACCGAAAAGTGCAGGAATATTGTATGTTCTGGACTTCAATTCCTTTAACTGAACCATAGTAATGTAGTCGTTTTTTCGATATGTGGTTAACGTTTTATTGTATTGATTGACCAAATTGGTAAACAGTGTCGAGGAAGGAAAATCGTTTTGAATATTTTCGTTAGATTCTTTTAATTGCATTAATTTGATTTTTAATTGTTTTAAATTAATTTGAATTGTGTTAAATTGATTATTTAATTATTTATATTTTACTCTAATGTACCGGTAAGTTGTCGATTTTTTCGTTTTAATTTCTGGAGGGTATCATACGGAAGTGTTCTATGTACTATATTGAGGTAAACTCCTCTTATTATTTTACTAATATATATATTATATATATATATATCTGAGAAGGTAATATATAATTAAGAGGCAGATAATAAATGCAACATCAAATGCATCTACATGGAATAGTCAGTTGAGTTCAATTTGTGTAACATAAAACTCTTTACATAATGCCTCTCTTTTTTTAAAAAAAATAATCATATAAATCGTTTTCAAAATGGATATAACAACAAAATACAAATTCTTCTATAACATATTTTTCAACCAATTATTAAAAATCCACTTCTAATGAAATGTCTCAATCTTTTATTACTCTAATTAGAATTAACTTTCACCTTTTGATAAATCCTCATTCAACCTTTCTGTAAATTCTTTCTGACAGACTTGATTATATGTGTAAATTGCAGCCACTTCACAATTATATTCTACATGAACATCATGTGATTCCTATTAAAAAAAGTAACCAATTAATGAAAGAATTGCTTTTAAATGGGAAGGGGTAAGAGAACAGAGCGGTGGAGATAAACTATGAGCAATATCTGCACTGATGGTGTATTGTAATTTGTCTCTGTATACCTCATGTGTATTTTATTGAATATAGCTATTTTTTGGGATGTGTAGAGGGAAAATTTCATCCGGTGCTCAATGAAAATTTAATAAGGGATGGGAGTATAAAACAAAATCAATAAAAAGCATACACTAATATAATGTTTGAATAGCACCTTGCAACTTGATCTTGATCAAAATACTTGAAGTGAAAGCATTTTGCCTATGTAAAGTTTAGAATCTATTTATCACTAATAAAGTCTAACAATCATAAGTTTTGTGGATGTTTTCTCCTCTGCTTCTTCAGATCACAATCATTGAAGAAGTGTAGAGGAGAACATATCCTTGAAACTAATAACAACATTACAAAGGTATACATACAGCATAAGAAACCCCAAAAAACAAAAAAGCATGATAAATTAGGCAAATCATAACTAATGGGGGGAGGAATCTGGCTTCTCTTTAGTAACAAAGAAAAAATTTTAAAAAAAATGTATCATAAAAATAAATTTTGTTTGTAGTAACAAGTTAATTTTAAGATAAAATTCAATACGGAAGCTGTTCGTCCATTCTTTCTTTGTAGAAAGCTAAAGCAATTAGATTTAGCTTATAATTACAATTAGCTTATAATCATTATGCACATTTCATTTCATTTTAACACCTTAAGTCTAAGATTTGCAGAGTTGATTTGGAAATATTGTACAGTAAGTCTGAGTTATGTAACTTTTTTGGACTTATGTAAACTTTTTTCGTTTAATTTTTTTTTTTTTTAGGATTGTAAACTTTAAAACAGTAAAAAAAAAAAAAAAAAAAAAAAAATCAATCAATAACGACGAACACGGCACGCACAAATTGAACAAGTGAGATATGGAGTAACAAGCTTAAAAAATAGGAATGAAGAGAAGATTCTGAAAATTTATTTGTTTTTTTTATATGGCTGAAGATTTTAGTGAAGAGGAACACACATTTCACCATAATAACGTAAAAACCCACAGAATTCCAGCTATCGGTATTATTGCAAATGCAACAAGATCGAGTTTACTACTGTTTGTAATGAATTGTACTAACAGAAAAGCCCGATAAACCAAAAACTGTAAATTGTCTTTACTGTTTTATGCAAATTTTATCAGCAAATTAAAATAATAAGGATGTATGAAAATGGCCAAACATTAACAAGTGTTACGCAGAATTTAGATTTCTTAGTGTCAACAGTGAACATAATAATAAGGGACAAAGACAGAATAAGAGAAGCAGTGAAGGGATTGGCACCAATGAAGTCAATTATAATAACAAAGGCTACGAAATACATACCAGTTTTTACAGTTCAATAACATGCATTTTTAGTTCCTTTTATGATTTTTTTCCCTTATGTGCCACTCCGACTACACTGCTGTCCCAAGATAAAGTTTTTATTGAACTAATTAAAAATATATAATGTATATAACTAATATATAAAAAATATATAATGTATATAACTAATATATAAAAAATATATAATGTATATTAGAGTGCTCTGTCCCCTGCTCACCAACCCCCACACACGCTTTTCTAAGTAATATGTAGAGGTATGACAGAGTAAATCAAATATTTTATACGTAAAAGACAGCTGTTGAAACGCACTGATTAATCAGGAAATGACCTCTGTAATTATTTACCTGTGCATTTGTAGTGCACAGCATTCTCAAGGTCAAATAAATATCACTATATAATTATTTGCCTGCATTTAAAAAGGTCACTTAGGAAAAGGCTTGGTAAAAATTCAGACCTTGAGTATCACTCCATGCTTCAACTAAAAGTCAGGAAGGCAGTGACTGGCAAGTGCCAATCACTGTTTAACCCCCCTCTCTCTTTTTCCTCCTAGGTTGACATGCCTAAGGTGTTTATCCCCCACTTGCTGCGGTTTTAAAATCGGAAAAAGAGTTCCCAATTTTAAAACAGCGGGATGGGGGATAAACACCCTACCAAAGCTAAGCTCCCCCGTCCTGGACGAAAAAAAAAAAAACAATCAGAAACAAAACACATTCACAATAATCATCCAATCACAGAACTTGCCGTACAATCACTCCATTCTTTGACCACGGCCACTGCACAGAGACAAGTGGGTTCCATAATGCACGAGGAATAATGTTGCATCTGAAGGAGCAGGATTAAAATATTTAACTGAAATATTTACAAACTATACAAATACAGGCATACCTCGGTTAACGTTACCTCTGATAACGAAGCCTCGATATAACGAAGTCCGCAATTTCAAGCCCCATTTAACATAAAAAAATATTCCAATTTAAGGCCAACGCCCGACAATCATCCGATTGGTGACTGACGGCGACTCGTTACGTATTCCCGAGTGCTCCCGAGCTGCGGGCATGTCTGTTATAACAGTTTTGCGTGTCAATCGCGTAATTTAGTTGTTGTTTACATGATTGACGTTGTTTCAGTGTGGCGCATTGCAATAATCGACGTAGGTTCTTTATAGCATTACATAACGTAGATTTTGTAAATTTTAATAGAAATATTTTTGTTTTAGTTAATTAAAATGTCAGAATCAAAGAAAAGAAAAGCAATTTCTTTGGAAACTAAACTAAATATCGTACGACGTGTTAAAAGCGGCGAAAGAAATTCCGATGTGGCACATTCTTGAGGATTAGCGCAATCAACTTTAACAACCATACTAAGTCAATCAGAAAAAATAAAACAGTCTGCTCAGAATTGTACAGATGTTACAGCGGCAAAATTAACTCGCTTAAGGAATCCAATTTAGAAAAAATGGAGAAAATGTTAAGTTTGTGGATAGATGATATGTCACAACGTCATATGCCTTTAAGTCAAATGGTGATTCAAGAAAAAGCATTATTTTTGTTTAATCACCTGAAATCTAAACAAACTGAAGAAATTACGGAAACCTTTGGGGCTTCTCGTGGTTGGTTCGAGAAATTTAAAAAACGGGCCAGGATTCTTTTTTTTTTTTTTTTTTGATTTGGTAGTTGTTGGCGCATCGGCTTCTGTGGCCATATTGCACCTCCCAAGGTTTTTGCAGTACTTTGATCCAAGCCCGAGGCGGGAATCGAACCAGCGACCTTTGGGTTGCCAGGCAGGTACTTTACCCACTCGGCTAGCCCGGTCGGCCCGGGCCAGGATTCATAGTGTAAAATTAACAGGAGAAGCTGCAAGTGCAGATGTTGAAGCTGCAAATAAGTTTCCAGAAAAACTAAAGGAAATAATTGAACGTGAAAATTTTCCACCAAATTTGGTGTTCAATGTTGACGAAAGCGGTTTGTTCTGGAAACTGCTACCAACAAAAAGCTTCATTTCTATTGAAGAAAAATCAGCTGCTGGATTTAAAGCAGCCAAAGACCATTTAACGTTACTCTTTGGATCAAATGCCTCTGGTGATTATAAATTAAAATTGCTATTAGTTTACCATTCAGAAAATCCGAGGGCGTTAAAAGGTAACATAAAAATGAATTTACCTGTAATATGGAAAGCAAATAGAAAAGCGTGGGTTACCAAGGAGTTATTTACTGATTGGTTTGTTAACCACTTTTGTCCTGGAGTAAAACGGTATTGTCAAAAAAAACAACTTTGAAGAAAAAGCTCTTTTGTTGTTAGACAATGCTCCGGGACATCCTACTGATCTTAACACGTTGGACACATGCATTCCTGTCAAAGTTGTGTTTCTTCCAGCAAACACAACTTCCCTGATTCAACCATTGGATCAGGGAGTAATAGCATCATTTAAAGCTTATTATCTGCGTCGAACTTTAAGCAATTTAACTGAACTAGAGGATAAAGTGGAAATGACAGTTAAAACTTTTTGGAAAAACTACACCATTAAAAACGCAATTGAAAACATTGATAGTTCTTGGAAAGAAGTCACTAAGAAATGCTTAAATGGAGTTTGGGGCAAAATATGGCCAGAAGTTGTACTAGAAGAAGAAAATAACATCCAAGAAATTAGAAATGAAGTTATCCAGATGGCTCAATCAATAGGTTTCGAAAATGTCGATGAAGAGGATGTTAGAAATTTATTGAATGCAGAAGATGATGGTTTTTCAGTGGAAGATTTAGAAAACCTTGTTAGCAACGAAGACAAAGATAATGAAGGCGAAGTTAAAGAAGTTCCTGCCGAAAAAAGTGTTAACAACCAAAGATTTAAAAAGGTGCTTAAATGACATTGAAAACGTTTTAAATTTTTTTAGTGAAAATGATCCCGATTTAGGAAGAAGTGTTATAGTTAAGCGATCAGTGTTAAATGCAATAACTCCGTATAGGCAATTGTTAAATGAAAGAGAAAAAAAGCATAAACAATCAACTTTAACCTCATATTTTAAAATGTGATTTCACTTTGTATGTAAGTTGACTGTTTATTTAATAAAACTTTTCTTTGTTCGAAAAAAAGCTTTTCATTTTCTTTACGTAGGAACGTATCCCTATTCTGGCCATAGTATTTTTACCTCTGAAAACGAAGTTTCGCTTAACGAAGTAATTTCGTGGAACGAATCCTATTCGTTAATCGAGGTATGCCTGTATACAATATTCATTAATATACAAAAAACGTTACAATGAAACATCAAATGTTAGACAGTGAGGCATGTCCACAAGCTTGATGAATATTATGGAGGCAGCAGTTGTCATAATTAATTGCATTTGTAGTGACATAATTGCCTCGCCCTCTTCTCCCATTGGCTCGAATAAATATCATTAAGAGGAAAACTTTTTTAATGTATAGAGAGAGATAACTATATAAAAATATAGTTATAAAACATAAAAAATATATAATGTATATAACTAATACATAAAAAATATATAACTATATTATGTGGTTTTTGTAATTTTGGCATATCAGGGATATAGGGGCAATATTTTATAGTCATTCCCAAGTTATGTAAAACTCTACTTAAGTAAGAATTCCTGGAATGTATTTCTTAATATGTTGGGGGCTTACTGTATACATATTTTGCTTTGTATTTAAGTTTTCAATTATAATATATATTTATTTATTTTGCAAACTGACTAATTCTCCACAAATATGTGATAATGCAAGGTGTAGTTAGAAAATTCCAGGAATGACAACAGTAAGGTGGTGCTGTTGTAACAAACAACAAAGCTGCCAGTACATGCTATATCATGTTTCTTTCTTCTATCATTACAGTAGTCTTAAGTTATGGTTGTTTTATTGTGTGTCTCACTATTAAATTAAAGTGGTTTTTACTTCAAAAATGTATAAAATGGCTGAGAAATTTGTGAAACAACATATGAACCTGAAATTTCTGGTTAAATTGACATGTGTTTCAGTGAAAGTTACAAATTGTTAAAAGAAGTTTATGGGGAGTGTGCAATGACAAAGAAAGAGTCCGAGTGGTAGAAATTTTCTGAAAGAGAAAACGTCTCTTTTCTCTTTCAGAAAATGACAGATCTTGATCTGGTAATCAAACAACAGCAAAAACATGAAAATTTTTAAAAAGTGTAGGAACTTTTCTTACTGGTTTAAGAATGATTATTAGAATGACAGAAAAACAACTGAGGATGCATAAAGAGAATCTTCATAAAATATTGATTCAACAATCTTGACTAAGGTCATCTTCTTTAATGCTGCCGAATGGCGTTTGCGACTTCGTTTTGATATTGTTCTCTGTCTAGCGCTGCGTGTAGAATTTGTGCTGTTGTCATGTGAAGCCAGGTGTTGATGTTATCTAGCCATGCCATTTTCAGTTTGCCTGGGCGTTTCTTGCCTTCGATCTTTCCCTCCAGGATGAGTGGTAGTAGGTGATATTTTTGTTGGTTCCTAGCAATGTGACCTAGGTATTTGCATTTCCTGCTGATGATGGTTTTGAGCAGGTCTCGTTCCGTGTGCATGTCCTGCAGGACCTTTACGTTGGTTATCTTGGCTGTCCACGGAATTTTCAGCATTCTTCGGTAGAGCCACATTTCGAAGGCCTGGAGCTTTTTTGTAGTGGCTGATGTTAGAGTATTGGCCAGATGTAGCATTTCAATGTGCGTAATTTGAGCATGATGTTCAAGCTTCTGTCGGTGAGGAGGGTTTTCCACTTGGTGAATGCCTGCCTGGCTTGTTCAATTCTGCTTTTGATTTCGGCCTCATGGTTCAGCTGGTCATCAATGAGTACTCCGAGATACTTGAAGCGGTGTATTTGCTCTAATTTTTCATTGTTTAGTTTGATTGTGATTTTGCTTGCAGTCCTGCTGACCTTCATCACCTTTGTTTTCTTTTTGTTGATTCGTAGCCCCCATGCTTGGCTTTCTATGTCCACTTCGTTCAAGATGGTCTGTAAATCTTGTTCTGAATCCACTATTAGTGCTGTGTCATCGGCATATCTTAAGTTATTGATATAGTGTCCGTTAACTTTTATGCCGATGTTCTTGTCAGCCAGTGTTTGGTCGAAGATCATTTCCGAATAGATGTTAAAAAGAATGGGAGATAATGGGCAGCCTTGACAGACGCCTTTTTTTATTGGAATTGGGTCTGTCAGGTCGTTTTCATAGCGAAGCCGGGCTGTTTGATTCCAGTAGAGAAGTTGTAATAAAGTTGATATCGTTGTTTTCAAGCCCAAGTTTTCTAAGTCGGTCAATTAGACGGCCGTGGTCTACTGAATCGAAGGCTTTCTCGTAATCAATAAAACATATATACACATCTTTTTGATGTTCATAGCACCTTTGTAGCAATATTTGTAAACAGAAAATTGCTTCTCTGGTGCCTAGTCCCCTGCAGAATCCGAACTGTGTGTTTCCTAGTGCACTTTCATCTTATCCTTTGCTGAATCACCTTGAGGAAGACTTTTAGCACCTGGCTCATTAGACTGATCAGCCTAAAGTCTTTGCATTTCCAGCTGGTAGCCTTTTTTGGTAGGGCCACGAAGATGGATTGGAGCCATTCGGATGGAATGTCGTTGTTGTTGTAGATTTGATTGAACCATTTCGTAACTGAGCAAAAAAGTGGAGGACAAAGAGTTTCCAAAACAAAAAAAAAAAAAAAAGGTATTGTCCACTCAATTTATTCCTTGAGGAAAACTGTCAATCAGACATTTTACTTTCAAGCTCTGAGAGCATTTAAGGAAAACAAAAGGTGTCATGACCAAACAAGTGGGCATCGCATCATGAACTTGTCAGTATACACTGCCTTATTGGTGAGCCAATTTCTAATGGGGGAACTCATCATTCAGGTGTGACAGTCTTACTTGCTGATTTGGCACAATCTGATTTCTATTTACAAGTATCAAAATTTTTTGATAAAAAGTTTTTGGGCTTTGGGAGAAGTGCACTAAAATTGATTTCAGCAGAGTTCCAAAAATGCCTCCAACCTTGGGAGAACAGAATGGGTTCATATAGAACTATTCAAGGAAACTATTTTAAAATAGAAAAAAAGCAAATGATTAGCAAGTACAGTTTGAATTTATTTATAGTCATTCATTGAACTTTCTAGCCACACCTTATATATTAACATTTTGGTAGTTTTGATCTGATAAAAAGCTAGAGGCCTATAGTTATGTATGACACAAAGATCCCCTACTGGCCCACTAATTTAAATAAAGAGATACATTGACAGGTAAGAATTTGGTAGTAAATTCATTTAAACTGATACTGTAATTTATCATGGCAGAATACCTTACAAAGTACGTAAAAGTTTCCCATAAATAAATATTAGTATGTAAAAAAAGAAACCACATTATAATATGCACATTCAAAAGTGACAATCTTGTGGAGCTGAAGTTAGACAAAGGTTCATAATACATATCAAGCTTTGTGTTTATGGTGTCAAAAATTCTTGTTGATAGCATTAAAAGTTAAAAGACTACATATATTAAAAAACCAGGGATACTGACTCCCAGCTTTATTACATCGCATGGTGGTCAATAAGTTAACCAGATACAGCTAATGAATTGTGTGCTAAGTGATGGGAAAGCAATGATGCCACCAAACATTTTTAAACAAAAAAAAAAAATAACAATAATAAAAAATAAATAAAATTTCTGATTATTAAAATTAGTTTAAATTATTAATAATAAGATTAACTGACCACACAAATAGATTACTTGATAAAAATCTTACTACACTAGTGAAAAAGCATGTATATACAGATGAAGTAATTTTCATTTCAAAAATTAAGAAGAATCATTGATCCATTCCATTTACCCTGGTATCTTTACTGTACACTCTTGATATCATGGTGAAACCTTTCAAGCTGCTTTTCACTCACCACACCAAATTTCTGTGGTGCTGTGAGGGAAGATTAATAGTTTCAGAAAACTAGATTGTGAAATTTCACAATCAAGTTTTTTGGGACTATTAAACATGTTGCTGACAATCTTATCATAGTCCTTTAATTTATAAATGCCTAAAAAGTTTTTAGGAACACTCTTGAATGCTAACCAAAACCCCCACATTTTTTTTAAAACAAACATTGTGAAATTGTCAAATTGCAGCAGCCCTCTGATTTGTCTGTGATAAAAAACAACATGGAGTTTAGCACATCTCAGGATATTTTAAAATGATGTACTGAAACAGCATTTTTCTTTATCTATTGCCTTCAACTGTTTCACTTGATAGATGTATGTTTAGCATTAGCATTAGTTGAGACATGATGCAAGAAAGCAAGCTTATACAGTATCAGAAAAAAAAAAAAAAAATCCTTCCCATTTCACCCATCCAATCACTCCAAATGTTTGTCTAGTTCAGCCTTAAATTTATTTAAGGCTATTAACTTACACAACAACAGATGGAAGTCTGTTCCAGCAATCAACTACCTGTTGGCTAATGGCAAACTTCCGCACATCTATTCTAACAACTGTCTTTTCCCAATTTGAATCTATGCCCCCTCAGGTTTCTTGGAGAGACAAATGGTTTATTGATGATCAGTCTTTTATAGTCATGTCTTTCTAATCCAATGATTAGTTTTATCCTTGCTCTTCCAATCACATAGAAAGCAAGGCAGTTTTCTATAACCTGACTGTTGTCCAAGAAGTATTATGGTTAGCACCTTCAAATATTGCACATGCAAAATTAACAATTCTATGTTATTCTTCTTTGGGTTCATGTCACTATAGGTATATCAAACGTTTTCATCTTCCATTAATCAATTACCTCATATTTTCAACATGTGAATGACAGACATAAAGTAGAATGCATGATTTGTCTTGGTCACCAATTCTAACAACAAAATGAGCAGGATATGCTTTCTTATAAAAGTCAGTGATTCTTTGATTTCACAGTATAAAAATTTCATAGGTTTGCAGAAAGAATCAGGATTGTTGTACTGACTTATCTTCAATGACACTGATTTCTAAGCAAGATCATATATCTGCATTTGGGATTATTCTAACTTCTGATCTCTCTTGGCATAAGCTCATTTATTCATTCACCTTCTGTTTTCTCAAATAACCTTCCTTCATACATATTTCCTGAAAATTACAA
Organism: Mastigoproctus giganteus; assembly: GCF_048544385.1. Classification (NCBI taxonomy): domain Eukaryota; kingdom Metazoa; phylum Arthropoda; class Arachnida; order Uropygi; family Thelyphonidae; genus Mastigoproctus; species Mastigoproctus giganteus. Next base: position 102,848,498 of record NC_143587.1, on the reverse strand, counting down.
TCTACAGAAATTCAAGTCTAATGTCAACAAGTATCTTCTTTCATCTTCTCAACCTTCAACCCATGCATGCTGCTAAGTACTACAAGTTCTAATACCTTTCGTGTTGGGGATTTCATAAAAAAAAAACAAAAAAAACCGAGTCTGATTGCTATTGTGGCACCCTATTATCATTCGGCAATGGAAGTCTATAACTCTATCAATTACATCATCTTGCATTCACAATTGTAATACTGTCTTTTCAAAGGCCTATGAGCATATTTATAGTTTTGTCTGATATCTGGTTCTTAGGTCAGATGCAACTAACTATAAACAGATGGGTGGTCAGATATTAATGGTAGGGCAGTGTATATACAACATATCTCTGTCACAACTGTTTGTTTGTTATTTGGTTTTTAGGAGCATTAGCAACTAAGGCCATATTGCTCCAGGATATGCGGTAGTCATTCCTTGACCTTTCCGCATCCTCCGTATTTGGTGGCGACGGGCTTGAACCCCGGTCTAATCAAGAAGCGTGTGCTACGCACTGCTGCTGCTCCTTCCCACCTGGCTATGGAGGTGCCCGTCACAACTGTGTGGTACTACACTTAGGGTGGTAGAAAATGAAAAAGATCTTGGAGTGATTATGCAGTCAGATATGAAGTTTTCTGAGCAATGCAGACAGGCTGCCAGAGCAGGTCACGGGGTATTGTCAATAATATACAGGAATTTTGCTAGCAGGGAAAAGGAGGTAATTATCCCTTTGTTTAATCAATGGTCAGGCCATGCTTTCAGTACTGTGTACAGGTCTGGAGGTCTCATTTTAGGAAGAATGTAGAGTTGCTTGAGTGTGTACAGAGAAGGGCAACAAGATCGGTGATGGGAACGAAGGTGTCCTCTTACCAAGAAAGGCTTAAGTCCTGCAAATTACAGTGGCTGGAGACTAGGCACCTGCAAGGCAATCTGATTGAGGCGTATAAGGCCTTGAATGGGTTGAGCATGCTGAATTCTGATGGGATTCTTCTGCTTGCTCAGATTACAAACCTGAGGGAGCATAAATTCAAATCGAGGAAAGACAGTTGTAGAACAGATTTGCGGAAATTTGCCTTTAGCCAGCGGGTGGTTAATTGCTGGAACAAACTTCTATATGTCGTTGTGGAAAGTTGATAGCTTAAATAAATTCAAGGAGGAAATGGACAAACTTTTAGAGGAATGATTGTGTGAAATTTTTTTTTTTTTTTTGGCTGATACTATATAAGCTCATATGCTTGCTTTCTTGCATCACATACATCTATTACAACCTTATTGGAAGTCAGAGGCTGTGATATCTGCCCTTGACAGATGATTCAAAAAAAGAGAAAGGCCTAATACTTCATATATAGAAAGCATAGAGATTCCATTATCAATAATTTAGTAAACATACAATGAAGAAAATTATGTACTCAAATCGATATCATTTCAAATAAAACCGGATAAGGTAGGCCAGCAATTAGTGACAATTTTATTAGTTTTACAGTCTACTTAGGTATGATTATATCTGCTTACCTGAACAATTCCTTTCATAGTAATTCCTGATGACCAATCTGGACCTAAGGCTCCGCCTATGACTCCTTCTTTCTTTCCAGCAGATTCAGCATCTTAGAAAAGATTGGACACATATATAGGGTTTTTCAAAGTTGCATGGAATAAATGTAGGAGCATATTCTACAGCTAAAAATAAGAAAAAAAAAGTTCCTATAAACATGTCTCAAGTCTTTATGTATGAGATATTAAACATTAATCATAAATTACAAAACTGTGTAAAATTTAATTTAAACATTACAAACATATGTACCAACACTGACACAAATAGTTCTGTTTTACTAAACAAATCATACCAGTTACCCAGTTGTGAGTAATCAGTGTGACAGAGTAACTGAGTTTCAGATTCCACAAATGCTTCATTGTTTACAGTGTGGCATTTGTTAAACTGATTTTTTTTTTTTTAAGTAAACCCCAAACTCGAGAGGTATTAGAACCTATAGTACTTAGTACCGTGCTTGGGTTGGAGGTTGACAAGACAAAAGAAGATATTTGTTGACATTGGTAACCTCACACTTCGACAGTGTACTTAGAAGGGTTGTTTGTGAGAAAAAGATCAAGCGTGTTGGCTGTATGATTACGATTGTCCGTTATTGTTGTAGGTAAATGAACAATCTATGCAAGGTCATTAGTAATTGAAAAAGCCTCAGCATCTCGACCAGCTGGGTCGCTGTGACTAGAAAATGGAAGCCAGCCGGAGTTGTGAACATTAAAATCACCAAGGAAAATTACCTCACTGTTAGGAAAGTTGGACTGGAGAAAGTCAAGTTGCAAAGAGAGAAGTCAAAGAGCTCCAAGTGATTAGTGGACTTGGAAGAACGGTAGAGACAACAGATGAATTTGACACAATGAGATAGAGATTTTAAGCCAGAGAAGATCGAAAAGAGGAGATTCCAATTTGCCATGTCTCTGACAGGGAATATCAGAACGGACATATGCACAATTACCACCTTTGAGGCGAAAGGAATCATACAGCGAATAATTTGGGCATCTGAGATGAGCAGTAGTTGAATCAACCGATAACTGAGATTCTGTCAGAAAATGTACATGGGGTTTGGCAGACTGCAAGTGGAAATGGACAACGTTGAGATTAGAATTGAGACCACATATATTTGTGAAATGAATTAGGAAGTGTTTGGGAGGTTTAGATCTTTTCGCAGATAAGCTTGCTCTATTAGTTTGACAATTCATGGTGTATTCAATAGTAAGAAAAAGTGGGTGGGACATGCTGTATGAAGTAATGAAATTTTTGGATATGGCATACACATGGTAAGAATATACCCAGAGCCTTGACATAACGTGGCCTCAACAATGCTCCCCGCATACACACTATTTGGACTCCCTCCAGTCACTATCTGGCAGAATAGAGGTAGCAAGATTATACACTAGCTGATCCAGAAGCCTCCTAGAGAGTTACCAATAGGTTAGGTCCGGTGTACTAACTAGCGGCCAGCCTGCGAACACCGTTTTAGAGCTGTACCCTCGAAATGTAAGGAATATTCAATCTGTATGTTCATTATAACCTCAAAAGTCATCAATCATACTGCATGATGGAAGAGATGGGGAAGGGTTGACTGGAACTTAGCTCTAGAGACTAAACATGGGTTCCACCACTTCAAGCCTCCAATAAGCAAAGTGGTGGTATTGCACCAGTTGATGAGAGTCATCTACCACCTAGTACTGCTGGTAACATAGAGGGTGGCATTCGTCCATGTGGTGTGGATGCCACACCTCCACCCCTGCCTACGTTGGTTCACACCTGGGTGGTCACCCGCCATGTACTTGTGCATGGAGGTTATACATCACAAATCTGTACTTTGTGTTAACTGATATGATTTTAACTTATGGTAAGGTTCTTCATTCCACATCTGCTTTTGATGATATGCCAAAAATTTCTAAAATGACAAGTACCAAATCATAAAACATTTGTTGTGGAGAGACAACTTAGAGAAGCAGGTATGGCAAAACCATTAAGGCTGGTTAAGGGAGATTTTGACAAACTGCAAATGTTGAAGAGCAAATACTTCATTCTATCCAAGTTGGTTACTAAGTCAAGTAAGTGTTTCATCTGCAAGTATATGGAGGTCATTATTATGAACAGCAATTGTATTTTTTTCACAGTATGCCGGTGCAAGAATTGCTATAAAATATGAATAAATGCAGAAATTTTTGTTTGTCTGTTGGTGACTCATTTTGCAAAGTACATGTGATCCTCAAATTTATTGTATCCTGGTTACAGATAAATCACATTTTAAAGAAATTGAATTCTCAACTCTCAAAGACACCCATATCAGGGCTGAAGAAAACCCAACATATGACTGTCGGTCATCATCATCAGCCATTTTCAATCCACTGCAGGATGAAAGCCTCTCCAGCAACTTTCCAATTCCTTCTGTTTTCAGCACTGGCCATCCATTTACTACCCACAAACTCATGAATTTCATCTATCCATCTCTGCCTTTGTCTTCCAGGTTTTCTTCTAGCTCCTCTTGGGTACCATTCTGTTATTATCTTAGTCCATCTGTCATCATGTCTTCGAGCTATCTGTCCTGGCCAAGACCATTTTAGTTCTTTAGTTTTTATAAGAATGTCCTTTACTTGAGTTTGCTGCCTAATCCATGTGTTTCTCTTCTTATCTAACAGTCTGATTCCCAATATAATTCGTTCCAGTCTTCGCTGTGTAGTTCTCAGCTTCTCTTCCATTCTTTTGGTGAGTGCCCAAGTTTCACTTCCATAAGTCATGGTGGGGAGTATACATTGGTTCATTATTTTACATTTCAGACAAACTGGGATATTGCTCTTCAGTATGTGACTATAGTATTTCCTGAATGCTATCCATCCAAATTTATTCTTCTCTTGACTTCCAGCCACTTATCATTATTACAGCTAATAACGTGTCCCAGATAAGTATATGACTCCACCTTTTCAATTACTGCTCCTTCAATCATTATTTCCCTTTCTGTGGCATACTTATTCATCATTACTTTTGTTTTAGCCATATTCATCTTTAGTCCAAAATCCTTACTAACTGTGCATAACTGATTAAGATTTTCCTCTAATTCTTTGGGATCGTGGCTTATGACCACAATGTCATCTGCAAATTGTAAATGGTTTAGGTGCTCTCCGTTCACACTGACTCCTTTCTGCAACCAGTCTAATCTTCTGAAAGCTTCCTCAAGGGCAGCAGTAAACAGCTTCGGAGATATTGTGTCTGCTTGTTGAACTCCTTTCTTGATTTTAAATTTGCTACTGTCTTTGTCTAATAAAGGAGGTAGCATTCTCGTATATTTTCTTCAAAATCATAATATGTGGAGTATCTATGCCTTGTCTTTCCAGTGCCCGAAACATTGCCTTATGCTGTATGGAGTCAAATGCCTTTTCATAATCCACAAATGCCAGGCATAATGGTGTTTTATATTCATTTGCTTTCTTCTTATGTCCTCTCGGAGTCTCTTTCTAATGGCTTTGCATAACTCAGTATACTCAATTTTCTCCTTGTCAGTGTTTATCTTGCTCTTCATTTTTCACCTTCAGTTCATCATAACAAGTGTTTCTTGATTAATTTTTTCTTCTTTGGTTTTCTTTTTCCCTATAGGTTTCTTGGGCTTTATCACTTTCAGAAAGTTATAATATTCCTCATCGATATCTTGGTCCTGAGCAGTCTATAGAAGCTCAAACTTGTTCTTAAGTTCCAGTACATACTACTTTTTTGACTGTCGGTGCTAACTCTCAACATAACTTTTCCTTTAATGTTTGATGGAGTGATGTTGGGGACAATCTTATTTATCCTTATTTTACTAGGAACATTTTCAGGAACGGCACAGCTACACTGCTGCAGAAAAATTTGTGGGAACTACGGGAAGAGATTATTCCTCGAAAATTGGCAGAAGATGGTATATGTATGGTGTGCACCAGCCCACTTTTCGGATATGTAAATATATATAATTGGTAAGGTATTTGTATTTCACAGCTCAAGAATTCATATAATTCATATTACAATAAATCAAGTATTAATCGTAATCCTTTACTATCACATATGTGACAGTAAGCGAATTATGACTGCAAGGCTATTATAACTATTAATAATAATCAGTATCAAATGATCAATACAGTGTCAGTGGAAATCACTATATAGTTTTTTCCTATAAAATTTATATTTTTTCTATTTAGGTTTCTTCATTTTAAAATGGTTTGGAAGAAATATGAATTCTTAATGAGAAAATAAAATATTATCTTTGGTATGCCACGTACAGGGCTCTGATCATTACCAGTGGTGCCACTAATGTAAAGCAAGGATGGGGTGAGATACTCCTCAAAGGGAGGTATTTTTTTTAATGAAAACTCTATGCACGAGAGGTATTACAACCTATAGTATTTAATAGAGTGCATGGGTTGAAGGTTGAGAAGATGAAAGAAGTACCTGCTGACATTAGACTTAAAAGATTGTAATTTTCAGGAAACATGTATGAAGGGATCTTGTTCAAAAAAGTGGAAGTTGAAGGAATAAATGAGGAAGAAGAGAAGTATAGAAAAGGTATGCAACAGAAACAGAAAAAAGCCTGATATACCTTTATCAATATCATTGATAAATATACAAAACAACGGGCCCAACACCAAACCCTGTGGGACTCCATTAATAACAATAGCTGATCTCCAATGGGGCAAAGACAACTAAGTTGTCTTTGCCCCATTGGAGATCAGCATTTAAGGAATTGGTAGTGGATATTCGAGAAGTTGAATGCAATGTGCTATCATCAGCAAAACTATGGATAGTATTTCCAGTCAACGGAAGAAGGCCATTAATATACATGAGGAAAAGAGTGGGAGAAAGAACCGAACCTTGGGGAAGACCTGTATTAGTGGAGAAATTAGAAGGCAGAGAGCCATCTACCATGATGCACAGTGGTCAGAAAGAAAACTGGATATATAATTACAAAAAACAGCTGGCAAACCATAAGATGGAAGCTTATTTAGAAGCCCTTTATGCCAAAAATGATCAAATGCCTTTGAAATGTCAAGAGCAACTGCTTGAGATTCACCAAACTTTTCCATTGAATCTGTCCATAGATGGGTAATGTAGCCAGTAAATTGCCAGTGGATCAATATTTTCATAAATGTTATTTTATATAATAATACTGACTGCCTCAATATAGGCACTTGCATAGTTTGATGCCATTGGAAAATTTGTAATATTATTAATGATAAATAAATAAAATATACATATATCATTTATAATGTGAATCACAAATGTTTTGCATAAAGTCCTGAATTGGACTTTATGCAAAAAAAAAAGTAAGCTCACTACTGCATTACACCATGGAAGTGGCATGCATAGAAATACAGTAGAACCCCGTTAATCCAGACCCCAATGCTCCAGACTTTGTTAATCCAGACAGGGGAAAAATTCTACCTATCGAAAAAATATATATATTTATGTTCAACTAACATTGATTTCATGGAAGGGGAAACACATTTCACCATAATAACATAAAACCCACAGAATTCCAGCTGTTGATAGTATTGCAAATTCAATAAGATCATATTTACTATCCGTTTATAATAGATTGCACTAAGAGAAAATCCTAAACAGGGGACTGCTAATTGTTTTTATTGCTTTATGGTTGTGATCTCCAGAAATCTGACTGGACCACGTGGTATGGTCAGAGACAATCGTAGGGTAATCTCGAGTGCTCGCTATTCACAGTTGACAGCTGCAGCTAGCACTGTCCACGCGTATGCATTAATTTTGAAAGTGAGTTTCAAAATTAAAGCAAAACAACATTGAGGACTATTTTAAGTAAACTTCTCGAAAATAGTTAATTGTTTTGTGTTGTAATATATATATATATATATATATTTTTTTTTTGTTTAATTTTGTGTAATATAATGTTCTACATTAAAACTTTATTGCTTTGTACAGTATTTTGTTTACTTACCGTGTTCTTTTACTTTTTATAATTTTTACTTTAAAATATTGTTTTATTAATTTAATATTCAATTTAGTTAAAATTTTGTCCTTTAGTAACTTTAAATAAAAACTGGTATGTTAAAGTTTCTGGTATATTCCGGTTAATTTGGATAGAGTGTGGTCCCGTCAAGTCCAGATTAATGGAGTTCTACTGTATACACTTCATTTGTAAATAGGCAATGGAACACCTTTTTTGTTTTAAGATATCATTAATATCGCTTATTCACTGGTTGGTTATAGACATCCTTTTATAATGCAATGCCTAAACAGACTAATCTTATGAAATTCCTAAATTACATTTAGGGGCTATTGATATTCAGGTCATACCTATGAGCCATTAGTGCAAAAATTTAGCACAGTTCAGTAATTCCATAAAAAAAAAAAAACAATGCTCATATATTTATGATTTTGAAGAAAATCATAAATATATGGGGAAATCATCAGAAAATCATCACACAGATATTCAGTTTTTGCACATAGAGATATTTCTACAGGAATAGTTCAACTGGTATTTAATTCTACAAGTCTTAACACATGCATCAACTAACCATTTACAATTCACTTCCATAACTGCTATTTTTCTTCACTTATTCCTTCTACTTCTATACTCTGGAGAGACCTAACTTTGTATATTAGAAATTTGGGTCAATGTTAACAACTTTCTTCTAGTTTTTCCATCTGCAGCATACTACAATACACTAGTAAATAATACACAGGTCTTTGAGATAACAGAGGAGGAGAAAAAGCAGTATGTACTGGAATTTAAGAACAAGTTTGAGCTTCTGCAGACTGCTAAGGACCAAGATATCGACGAGGAATATTACAACTTTCTGAAAGTGATAAAGCCCAAGAAACCTATAGGGAAAAAGAAATCCAAAGAAGAAAAAAATCAGTCAAGAAACACTTGTCATGATGAACCGAAGATGACAAATGAAGAGGAAGAAAAACACTGACAGGGAGAAAATTGAGTATACTGAGTTATGCAAAGCCATTAGAAAGAAACTCAGAGAGGACATAAGAAGATTTAACACAAGAAAAGTAGAACAAACATTAAGGGAAAACAAAGGATTTAAATCAGCAGCCATGAGCAGTAATATAGAAAGACAAATGATACTGAAACTGAAGAATAGCGATGATGTACTTATAAACAGCAGGGAAGGCATAATTCAAATAGCAGAAGACTACTATAGAGAATTATACAAGGAGCGAGGGAATGATGCCAGCAGTGGGGAAGATGGATTGCAAAGTAGCAACATACGACATACCCGATATTCTTCCTGATGAGGTAGAACATGCATTGAAGAAAATGAAGAATCAGAAAGCCCCGGGAGAAGATGAAGTTACTGTAGAGTTGTCAAAATTGGGAGGAAGAGACATAACACAAAAACTGGCAAGGCTCTTCACAAAGTGCATTCGAAAAGGTGTGACGCCTAAGCAGTGGAATAATGCAATCATAGTTTTGCTGCATAAGAAAGGAGATAAATCAGAAATTGGAAATTATAGACCAATTAGCTTGTTATCCCACATCTACAAGTTGTTCACAAGGGTCATTACTAACAGATTAGAAAGAATACTTGATGAGAATCAACCGAAACAGAAAGCTGGCTTTAGGACAGGATTCTCAACTATGGATCACCTTCACGTAATATTACAGCTAATGGAGAAAGCAAATGAATATAAAACACCATTATGCCTGGCATTTGTGGATTATGAAAAGGCATTTGACTCCATACAGCATAAGGCAATGTTTCGGGCACTGGAAAGACAAGGCATAGATACCCCATATATTTATGATTTTGAAGAAAATCATAAATATATGGGGAAATCATCAGAAAATCATAAATAAATACTAGACAAAGACAGTAGGAAAACAAATACTAGACAAAGACAAGGAGACACAATATCTCCGAAGCTGTTTACTGCTGCCCTTGAGGAAGCTTTCAGAAGATTAGACTGGTTGCAGAAAGGAGTCAATGTGAACGGAGAGCACCTAAACCATTTACGATTTGCAGATGACATTGTGGTCACAAGCCACTATCCCAAAGAATTAGAGGAAAATCTTAATCAGTTATGCACAGTTAGTAAGGATTTTGGACTAAAGATGAATATGGCTAAAACAAAAGTAATGATGAACAAGTATGCCACAGAAAGGGAAATAATGATTGAAGGAGCAGTAATTGAAAAGGTGGAGTCATATACTTATCTGGGACAAGTTATTAGCTGTAATAATGATAAATGGCTGGAAGTCAAGAGAAGAATAAATTTTGGATGGATAGCATTCAGGAAATATAGTCACATACTGAAGAGCAATATCCCAGTTTGTCTGAAACGTAAAATAATGAACCAATGTATACTCCCCACCATGACTTATGGAAGTGAAACTTGGGCACTCACCAAAAGAATGGAAGAGAAGCTAAGAACTACACAGCGAAGAATGGAATGAATTATATTGGGAATCAGACTGTTAGATAAGAAGAGAAACACATGGATTATGGTCTTGGGCAGGACACATAGCTCGAAGACATGATGACAGACGGACTAAGAAAATAACAGAATGGTACCCAAGAGGAGCTAGAAGAAAACCTGGAAGACAAAGGCGGAGATGGATAGATGAAATTCATGAGTTTTTGGGTAGTAAATGGATGGCCAGTGCTCAAAATAGAAGGAACTGGAAAGTTGCTGGAGAGGCCTTCATCCTGTAGTGGATTGAAAATGGCTGATGATGATGACAATACACTTTGATCAGATAAGTAAACTAATTTAAATTCATTCTTAAGATAGTCTAGGTCAGCATCAAATATCTGTAGGTGTGAACTCAACTGTACCTTTTCTCAATCCAAAAGTGAGAACTGAATGAACAAATGCTTTTCTCATGTAATTTTTATATAATGGACAGTTCATTACTAATGACATGCAGAATAGGAATTCAACCAATTAATCATTACGTATTGCAGCTGCAATGCAAGGTTATATCGAATTCACTAAAAAAAAAAAAAAAAAAAAAAAAGTGTTAAAAACTTAAAAGGTATCTTTTCCAGTTATCCACTCACAATTATATATCATTACATCCTGCTTTTCACAAATTTTGTGAGAAACAAGAATGCGATGCTTACAGTCACAAATTTGTGACTGTAAGCATACTGTTATAAGTACTAAATGTATGTATACTCTTTTATTAAAAGAGTATTCTCTGTTCTAAACAAGAATTTTAACAGCAGCAGCGTCCAGTTTCTATTATTCAAGACTGCAAACAAAGATTTTAATATTATTGAGTATTATTATTATTAAAATCATGTTTCCCAGAACATACCTGTTTCCATATACTTTGTCCTTTTTAAAATTCTTTCTTCTTTTGTTTTTTCAACTTTCAATTGAGAAATCAAGAATTCTGCTGCTCCAGCATCGAAGAATGTGGCCCCAATTGAGTTTTGTCTAATCACCCATACAACTTGACAGTTTTCAATTTCATATCTAGAACATAGCATATACATTTGGATTAACTTTTTGTATCAATATTTTAAATCAAGAATAAAAAAATTGAATTTTGTTAATTTTAATAAATTGGCACGAAGCAGCAAATATAAAAAGTCAATGTTTTTGCGTAATATAATGAATAGTCATCACAATTAAAATTAACTGGTGGGTGTATCTGGGTTAACATTAAGGCAGCCCAGCAGTGGGCCACATAGGTTCAAACATGTTTATTTTTGGACTAATGCCAAAGTCAGATGCATCAGTGTATTAGTATTACGATTACTGGAAAATGATGTTAAAAAGCAAGTTTATATGGCATAAAAAAAAAATAATAATAAATAAACTTTTCTATATCACCTGTTCATTCCTTCAACAGTCTGTCTACTTCTTCCTTGAATTTATTCAAATGGATGGCCAGTGCTTGGTGTAATATAATGACTATTCATTATATTACACCAAACGGGAGACGGTTCCAACAATCAGCTACCAACTGGCCAAAAATAAATTACCATCAATTTGAATTTATGCACTTTATGCCTCAAAAAACGAAAGTTATAAAAAGTCATTTTATATGTTGGCACAGCCTTTTTATGTATTCAGCTGTGAGAAGCTGGTTTGCTGCTCAGTGCCTTGACCTCATAATAAAAACTGAATATTAAAGAGTGATTTCTGCAATATATGCAAATGATTTTTTAAATAAAAGCAATAAAATAATTAGTGGCAATATGATCGTGAAGGGTTAATGAGAGATCCATACTTGATTAAAATAAAATTTTAATGGTACTAATTATGCATATTCTATTATATACATTGCCGAATATCTTTGCACAGAATGTCAGTGTATAGAATGCCTGGCAAAGTATGAAATACTTTTCTTTATCGTCCTATGATACCATTATCCCAGTTCCAACTTTTATACAAAAGGTATGCTAGGGGGAAATACTGCTCCTCATATCTGTTAAAATGAATATATACCTGTTATAAGTACTAAATATAATATAAAAAAAATGTTTACAACATGAAAACATTGGAGATTTTCCAACTGCTTTACATTTATTAAATGCATTTCCCACTACTATGTTCATAACATGTAGAATTTTTTTGAACCTTTTCTATATTTATTTTATATAATTGTATACAGGCACTCCCCAGCTTACGTAATACTTGACTTATGGAAATTCGACTTTACGTAAGTTTTTGCCGGCTGGTGCAAACTTAAAAAAATCGTGGAAACGTATTTTGCACCCCGCAGGAATAAATGGAAGTATTGTGAAAATATCGTAATGTGAACCCAGTAACACATTGTTTGTGTTTTTTTTTTTTTTTTTTGGTAATTCATTCCAAGACCTCGGAAGTTGAAATTTTTGCTATATAACTAAGCTTTTTATCTCTCTAAAAGGTCATTTTTATAGTGGAAGTTGCACTACACTTTCATCGTTATCATATGTTCTGTTATAAGAATCAATTTGAACGCCTTTGTGATATTTTTCTAAAACTCATTTCTGGAGGTCACTAACATAAAACAATTTGCACTTTCTGGTTTATTGAATTTTTCTGTTAGCGCAATCTATTATAAACGGATAGTAAACTTGATCTTATTGCATTTGCAATAATACCGATAACTGGAATTCTGTGGGTGTTTACATTATGGTATTATGGTGAAATGAGTTTCCCCTTCACTGAAATCTTCAATCATATAAAAACATAAATAAATTTTCAGAATCTTCGCTCTTTTTTATTTTTTTTTTACTGTACACGAAGGAACCAGTTTTTTCCTGCTTCCTTCGTGTATCGTGGCCGCGAGATCCAACCAGATAGTGAGGCACCATCGTGATATCCAAGCCCGAGGCGGGATTCGAACCTGCGACCTTTGGGTTGCCAGGCAGGCACTTTACCCACCCGTCTAGCCCGGTCGGCAATCTTCTCTTCATTCCTATTTACTTATTAGAACAGTGAAGGGAAAGGGACCAACAGAAAGTGCAAACCCTAGAGGCTCACATCTGATGACTATGGGCTTGGCACACTCAGGGTCCTGAGCATTCATTCTTTCATCTTATCATTCTTATCATCATTCTTTTCTCTCTCTCAGGGTAACTTGGGAATTTTTTTGGGCTGGTGCAGCATAAGCCTCAGGCTTCCTTACACCACATAGCTAATAATAACAAGTGCTGGCAGTGCTAGGAAATGAAACAAAATTGATTTAGAAATGAAGATAATTAATTAAGAAGTATGAAGCAGGACAAACTTAGCATTAGCATAGGCACATGATGCATGAAAGTAAGCTTATATAGCATCATCCAAAAAAAAAAAAAAAAAAAAAAAAGCTAATTTCACCCATCCACTCCAAATGTTTGTCTAGTTCTGCCTTTAAGCTATCAACTTCTACAACGAAACCATGTTGAATTTCTGCATGGCTTCCCATCCAAGCCATGCAGAAATTCAACCTGCAAGACTTGGGTGGGAAGCGATATGTCAGTAGACGAAAATCAGAGACATACCATCCTGACTGCATAACACCGACTGTAAAGTTCCGTGCCGGTCAGATGGTCTGGGGATGCATAACAAGTAAGGGGGGGGCGAATTAAGTTTATTAACGGAATGGTGAATGCAGAAACCTACACTGCTATCTTGGAGAAGTGCTTGAAACCTGTTATTAGGGATCACCACACAGATGTCCAAAACTGCATTTTTCAAAAGACTCAGCACCTTACCACAGGAAAATTGGTAAGTTTTATGCTATTTAGATTTAATGATGAGTTTGTTTTCTGGTCTCACAAGGCTTAAAACATACTTACACCAATGATTTCCCTCATTTTTCTCCCTTAAGAAACCTCACAAATGCTGGCATTACAGTGTTGGACTGGCCCGGCAACAGTCCAGATTCAGCTGCAGGAGAGCATTGTAAGGGTATGGTACTATGAAATTGGGCAATCATATATCCAGAAGTTGATTAACTGTCAGATCGTTGCAAGGCTGTAATTGCAGCTTGAGGAGGAACAACAAAATAATGAGGGCTTACTTTGCTGATTTACACTACATAATACTAGTCCGTTAACTTTTCATTTCAGTTTGTACACGTAAATGCAATAAAATGTATGTTTGGTTGTCATGATTCCCATTTGCACAATTTCTCATATTTTCATTAATTACACATGTTGTACTTTGGGAAGATATTTATGGCAATTAGGTATATCAGGTGGAATCTTTTTATTCTAACAAACATCTAACAAATGCATTTCATACATTTCTGGAAGCCACAGTGCAGTGCAAAACACATCACATGCGAAATTCACAAGTGATGCAGTTTTTTTTGTCTGCTGCTGTACGGTTCTATTTTCACACATAATATGGCTCTCTTTGAATTCTGCAGACAGATATCATTTAGTAAAAATAATTCCTTTGACTCACTTTTCTAGCCCAATAAGACCCAAATTAAATACAGTATTAATAACTGCACTGGCACAACTCGATCCTGTCTCAGAAATTTAAAAGGCAAAAAAAAAAAAAATAAATAAAAAATAAATAAATAATTAAAATAGAATAAATAAATAATTTTTTTTTTTTTTTGTATACCCCAAACACAAGAGGTATAGAACCTATAGTACTTAGTAACGTGCTTGGGTTGGAGGTTGAAAAGATGAAAGAAGATATTTGTTGACATTGGACTTGAACTTCTGTAGACTGTAATTTTCAGGAAATACGTATGAAGGAAAGTTGTTCCAGAAAACGACAGTTGAATGAATAAATGAGGAAGATGAAAAGTTGGTTCTGTGAGTTTTGAAGTTGGACAGTAAATGGATGCTGGCTGGTGGCAGTACGTGTTCGGACTGTTTTGAAAGAGAGAGTGGGAATTATATAAGCCAATTCAGAAGAACAGTGCCCATAGAAGAGGCAAGCAGCAGAAACAGTAAGTCTATGAGACAGCAAGTGGAGAGACTCTGTTAGAGATGAATCATTAATTAACCTAACTGCCCTCTTCTGAATGGAATCAAGAAGCCTGAGAGAGGTCTTGGGGGCACCACCTCAGATGTGGGAACAATATTCTATGGCAGAGCGGAATTGCGATTTATACAGAGTGAGCAGCTGTTTGGAAGAAAAGTAAGGCAAGAGAGCAAAAGAGAAAACCAAGATTTTTAGATGCAGAAGAAGCAATATTTGTAATGTGCTTGTGTCAAGAGAGATTAGAAGTCAGGTTGAGCCCCAAAAGAGATATATCATCTTGCCTAGAAATTGGAATGTCACCAAAGATAAGCACAGTAGCAGAAGAATCCTTTTTGCAAGATATAAGACAAGACTGAGTTTTAGAATGATTGAAATCAACTAAATTGTCTTTGCCCCACTGGAGAATTACCTGGAGATTGGCATTTAAGGAATTGGCAGCAGAAATTCAAAAAGTTGAAGCTGATTGAGCAGGACAAGGTTTCTCAAAATGGAAAGTGGAATGTAATGTGCTATCATCGGCAAAACTATGGTTAGGATTTCCAGTCAATGGAAGAAGATTGTTAATATACAAGAGGAAAAGAGTGGGGGAAAAAACTGAACCTGGGGGGAAGACACTGGCATCAGTGGAGTAGTTAGAAGACAGAGAGCCATCTACCATCACCCTCAGTGAGCGATCAGAGAGAAAACTGGATAACCAATTACTAAAAACAGTTGGCAAACCATAAGATGGAAGCTTGTTTAGAAGACCATTATGCCAAACACAATCAAAAGCCTTTGAGATGTCAAGAGCAACTACTTGTTGGCAGTTAATTGATTTCTCCATTACTTCAGAAAGAGTAGAAGTAATTGCAATGGGATGATAATTGCATGGGAGGAATTTATCACCCTTTTTAGGAACTGGGTGAATATGGGCAAATTTCCAAGCAGAAGGAAAAATACCTTTGGAATAAGAAAGTGAAAAAAGGCGGCAAAGAATAGGAGTAAGTTCAGGAGCACAGGTTTTTGAGAACAAGAGGAGAAATACCACCAGGACCTGGAGCTTTCTTAGCATCAAGATTCATCAAAATCCTTCTGACATTCTTTTGACAGAAGACCACAGGAGGCATTGAATGGAGCGTGTTGGGAATGGTGGGAGATGTTTTACCAAGATCATTAATACATGAGCTGGAAGAAAAATGGGATGCTAGCAGGTCAGCTTTATCCTTGGCTGAAGTGACAACAGAACCATCTGGTTTGGACAGAGGTGGGAGTAGAGATGGGTAAAAGCTGCGGCCAACAGCTTTGGCAAGAGATCAGAATGCTCGGTTACCATTAGGGCAAGAAGCAAGTTTTCTACTCTTAGCCTCTTCAAGCTCTAGTTTGGACTGATTAATAACTGCTTTACAATTGTTGCAAGCTTCGGTGTAGGCCGAAAATGAAACTGAAGAATTAGAACCAAGCCAATTACGATATGCAACGTTCTTCTCTTGAACAGCCTTAGCACATTTATTGGAAAATCAAGGTTTAGATAAAGGACGAGATTTTAAAGTGGAGTGTGGGATAAAGGATTCCATTCCTGCAAGAATAATTTCACTGACACAATCCGAGCAAATGTTGACATCAAAAGTTTTGAAACAGTAATCCAACCAAGGAAAAGAAATTTCGCAGGTCATACCATTTTGCATTCTTGTAATGCCAGACAATACGAGGCTGGGAATAACCATGAGATAAAGGCTCCATTGGAGAAGAGACAATCATCAAGTTGTGATCTAAAGTGCTTAAAGGACCTCTCATATCAACCATGTACTTAGGAGGGTTGTTTGTGAGAAAAAGATCAAGCATGTTGGCTGTATGATTAGGATTGTCCAGTATCTTGTAGGTAAATGAACAATCTGTGCAAGGTCATTAGTAATTGCAAAAGCCTCAGCATCTTGACCAGCTGGGTCGGTGCAACTAGAAAGCAGAAGCCAGCTGGAGTTGTAAACATTTAAAATCACCAAAGAAAATTACTTCACAGTTAGGAACGTTGGACTGCAGAAAGTCAAGTTGCAAAGAGAGGAAGTCAAAAAGCTCCAAGTGATTAGTGGAGTTGGGAGAATGGTAGAGACAACAGATGAATTTTACACAATGAGGTAGAGAGATTTTAAGCCAGAGAAGATCAAAGAGAGGAGATTCCAAATTGCCAAGTCCCTGACAAGGAATATCAGAACAGACATATGCACAAGTACCACCTTTGAGGTGAAAGGAATCATACAGCGAATAATTTGGGCATCTGAGATGAGCAGTAGTTGAATCAACCGATAACTGAGATTCTGTCAGAAAAAGTACATGGGGTTTGGCAGACTGCAAGTGGAAATGGACATCGTTGAGATTAGAACTGAGACCATGTATATTTGTGAAATTAATTAGGAAGTGCTTGGGAGGTTTAGATCTTTTCGCAGATAAGCTTGCTTTATTAGTTTGACAATTTAGGGTGTATTCAATAGTAAGAAAACGTGGGTGCGACATGCTGTATGAAGTAATGAAATTTTTGGATATGGCATACACATGGTAAGAATATACCCAGATCCTTGACATAATGTGGCCTCGACAATGCTCCTCGCATACACACTACTCGGGCTCCCTCCAGTCACTATCTGGCAGAATAGAGGTAGCAAGATTATACACTAGCTGATCTGGAAGCCTCCTAGCGAGTTACCAATAGGTTTGGCCCAGTGTACTAACTAACAGCCGGCCTGCGAACACCGTTTTAGAGCTGTACCCTCGAAATGTAAGGAATATTGGATCTCGCCACGATGTTCATCATAACCTTAAAATTCATCAATCATACTGCATGATGGAAGAGATAGGGAAGGGTTGACCGGAACTTGGCTCTGGAGACTAAACATGGGTTCCACCACTTCAAGTCTCCAATAAGCAAAGTTGTGGTATTGCACCAGTTGATGAGGGTCATCTACCACCTAGTACTGCCTGGTAACATAGATGTGCAGCATTCCTTCATGTGGTGTGGGTGCCACACCTCGACCCCTGCTTACATTGGTTCACACCTGGGTGGTCACCCACCATGTACTTGTGCATGGAGGTTATACCCAGGATTACTAACAGTCCTACCCTCGTGAAGGTGGAAGCAGAGGATTTGGATGTCACAGACCGTCCGGACTTCGCCAAAATTGGGTCCACTTGACTTGAGTGTCACCCGAATATCAAATCACTGATTCTCAGTTCTTATCCAAGAATTTTTTTTTTATTATTATTATTTTGTGTGTGACTGCAGTCCCAGACCAGACTATGGCAACACCACTGTGTATGTGAAGATACTGTACCCAGCAAAATTGATCAATGTAGTTGTGAATATGTTTGTGCAACGTAATTTTGGGATGTGTTGTTTACACTGTGATCGGCCTCAGCCTAGTGGGTAGCAGAGTCTACCGCCCACTAGTTTTGCCCTTGGCCTGTGGAGGCAGGCTGGATGGAAACCAATAGGTGGATAGAGAGTTCCTAATGTATTACATACTGCTAAATTCCATCCTATTATCCCTGGAATAGGATCATAACAGGCAGCCATCCAAAGAAGATCAAGTCAAGTCAAAGACTGTTTGTTATTTGGTTTTTAGGAGCA
Organism: Mastigoproctus giganteus; assembly: GCF_048544385.1. Taxonomy (NCBI): domain Eukaryota; kingdom Metazoa; phylum Arthropoda; class Arachnida; order Uropygi; family Thelyphonidae; genus Mastigoproctus; species Mastigoproctus giganteus. The sequence continues at coordinate 102,829,959 of NC_143587.1, read as the reverse complement.
TTAGCAACTAAGCCATATTGCTCCGGGGATATGCGATGGTCATTCCCTGACCTTTCTGCATCCTCCGTATTTGGTGTTCATGGGCTCGAACCCCGGTCTAATCAAGAAGCGTGTGCTACGCACTGCTGCTCCTGCCCACCTGGCTACGGAGGCACCTAAGTCAAAGACTGATGTTAACAGTATTCAACTAGAGATTTATTTTATTCCATTAATTTTAAAAATTTTTTTTTTTTTAATTTTTATTTGACTTTTAAAATCTGAATCCTGGAATAGAGGATTCAGAGTCACAAAGACTATGTTATAAGAAAATACATTTAAGAGAATGAGTTTTAGACCATTAATGGTATATTTAAGAAATTATTTCTTGAATTTTGAAAAGTACAACTTATCCTTGAAAATCTCAAAGCAGATAGTGCAGTGCAGTTTCTGAAACAAACAAAAAAACTGCTCAGTTGAATTAAGGAAATAGTACTACACTACGGTAAAAATCTGCCTACGAAATTCGAAGAGGACCACATTATGGGTAAAAATAGAATCATGTTTATGTCAAACAAATCTGAGAAATAAATTAGGAACACTGTGGATGTAAAAATTTATTTTTATACAAAATACAGTAAGTACACCAAAAGAACAGAATTCATGGGATACCTGGTTCCTAGGCAACACGAAGCTGTAACCTCTCTTCCAAGTGGACGAACCAACTGCTTGGCAAATATATAGGTACACTGCATCACTGCATTCACGTAGATGGTAATTCAGTATGGATAGATGGTCAGACGGACTTTATGGATAAACGTTGCGAGTTAATTGACTCTAAAAGAAGGATGATAGTGGGTATCCAACCCATGGGTCTCACTATCGCAGAGATGGTACAGAAATTCCACTAATCCCGTTCAACAGTATCAAGAGTGTATCAGGAATACGCCATTTCCGGAATAACATCTCATCGTGGACAGCGATATTGAGTGTGAGCAGAGAAAGGTGGTGGATGAACATGGCCGTCAACATCTGTCTCGCATTGTTTTAGCTAACTGGAGAACGACAGTGGCACAAATCACTGCCGATTTCAACGAGGGAGATGCCAGAAACCTCTCCGCCAAGACCATCAGGCGATCATTAAATAGGTTATGGGAGCCATTGACCCACCAGAGTCCCATTGCTAACACCATGACACAGGATTCTATGCCTCAACTGGGAAAAAGAACATTGGCACTGGACCGTGGATGACTGGAGACAGGTCTCCTGGTCCGATGAGTCCCATTTCCAGTTATTTTTACCAGACAGGAAGATGCATATCTGGCCGAAACCACACGAAGCTATGCACCCATCATGTCAACAAGGAACTGTTCGGGCAGGTGGACGGTCGGTAATGGTCTAGGGAGTGTTCAACTGGCATACGTTAGGAACTCTGGTACATCTAGATGCATCTCTGAACAGTTCAAGTTACCTGTGTATCCTTATAGACCATCTGCACCCCTTCATGGTCATAGTACACCCCCAGGGCATTGGAATTTTCCAGCAGGACAATGCGCCTTCCCACGGAGCCATGGTGACTAGGACATGGTCCGAAGAGCATTCCGAAGATTTTACCACCATGGAATAGTCTCCCTGTTCACTGGACATGAACCTTGTGGAGCATCTTTGGGATCCTGTGGAAAGGTCTATTAGAGCTTTGGATCCTCCACCCAGGAATGTGACGGAATTATGGACAGTGGTGCAGCAAGCATGGCTGGAAACACCTGTGGAATGCTTTTGCGAACTAGTGGATTCAATGCTTCATCGTGTGACTGCACTTATCTGGGCAGAAGGTGAGCTTACTTGTTACTAGGTAGGTATCCCATTATTTCTGTCCACTCAGTGTAAGATGCAAAATTAATATACAGTTTAAATATACAAAAAGAAAATGTTCAAAAAATTCAATATGTTAGGAACATAGTAGTGGAATATGCATTTAATAAACAAAGTAGATGAAAAGTTCCCAGTGTTAGTGTAATAACCACTTTTTATGTTATATTTAATACTTATAATAGGTATATATCCATTTTATTAGTAAATTATGAGGAGCAGTATTTCCCCCGAGTATGCTTTTGTATAAAAGTCAGAACTGTGATTCACTTAATAATGGTATAACAAGACAATAAAATTTTCTTTATTTCATACTTTTCCAGACATTTTATACATTGTTTAGGCATTCTATATTTTGTTACTGTTGATTCAAAAATGAGGAAACTTTTTTTTTCTTTTCTTTTTTTTTTTCTTTTGATGTGGAGGTTGGGTTGGTTGGTTAGTTAGTTAGTTAGTTGAGTTTTATTGGCGCATTGGCAACTTACGCTATAATGCGCCAAAACTTTGTCAAAAAAATTAGTAAAACATTCAGTGACCTAATGAATTAGGTCACTAAGTCAGGGTATAAAACAATTATAAACTGTAAAAGACAAATATCTGTAAACAAGTAACAATAGTAAATCTTAAAATAATAAGATTTTTTTAAATATGAGTAAAAAGGTTTACTGATTTTAGGAAACTAAAAATAGCAGACACATGGTCATTGTCAGATAAAATCTGACTGAGTGTATATGGCTCCGTCAGATGGTTAAAAGCGGTAAAACGAGCATTTCTACAACTGGTACAGTCATATAAAAAATGTTGAACCGATAAAATGGTGTCGCACTGCTCACACATAGGAGGGTCATCAGCCCTCAGCAAAAAAGGAGTGTGTGATATGACAGTGTCCTATGCGGAGCCGAGCAAGAACAACTTCCTCTTTGCGATCCCTGCGTAAGCTGGACCGCCAAGGTGATGTTCTGATCACAGGCTTAATTCGACATAGTTTGTTTGTAGTAATCAGTCGATGCCATGAATCTTGCCACTGAGATTGTAGGTTACTACGGATCACTTGCCTGTAGTCTGTATAGGGGACTAACAGGTCAAGATTATCCGTCAGGGCTGCTGATTTGGCTGCAGTGTCAGCCAAATCATTTCCCCTAATCCCGATGTGACTGGGGATCCAGCAGAAGCAGATATTGAATCCACTTACATAGAGGCTGTATATTATCTGCTGAATTCGGGACAGGGTTGGATGATTAGTGTGTGACATCGCTGATAAAGCCTGTAGTGCACTCATTGTATCGGCATATATAATACACCGTTGGTAACGGTGTTTTCTTATGTGATCTAGAGCTAACTCTATGGCATGCAGCTCTGCAGTGTAAATGCTGCAGTCAAGGGGTATCTGCTCTGATATGATATTATTTGGAAAGACACCAGCAGATCCCACATACGATTCTGACCTCAAGCCATCTGTGTAAACTGGCAGGAAGTCAGAATGTTCTGCACGGTGTTGTGAATAGAGCTGAAGGTAGACAGAAATTGGAGTATTAGACTTCGTCGCAATCTTGAGCGAGAAGTCACATGCTGGTGTTTGTGCATGCCAGGGTGGAAGGGGCTCCTTTGGTGATCGAGCAACCTTGTCTACCGAGATGTTAAGCTCATTGAGTAGCTCTTGAACACGAATTCCGAATGGGTGATTGGCGATCCGTCGTGTGTTATAAAGATTTTCCCGTCGTGGCTCAAAAACGGATGTCCACGTGGGATGGTCCGGCAGGGACTTCAGCTTGAAGGCATATTGTAGAGACAACTGCATTCGTCGAAGCGACAAGGATGGTTCATTTGCTTCGACATACAGACTTTGGACAGGTGATGTTCTGAATGCACCAGTAGCGATACGAATGGCTTGGTGATGGATGGGGTCAAGCCAAAGAACAGCGCTATTTCTGGCAGATGCATACACCTGACACCCATAATCTAATTTTGAGCGTACAAGTGCACAGTATAGACATAGTAGAGTGCATCGGTCTGCACCCCAAGAGGTAGAAGAGAGAGAGCGGAGGATGTTAAGCCCTCTCGTACACTTTGTACGTAGCTGACGAATGTGTTGAACAAATGTCAACTTTTTGTCAAAAATGAGTCCCAGGAATTTCGCCTCTGATACAACTGGAATGGTGCTTTCTCCAAGTCGTAATTCAGGCTCGGGGTGGAAGTTACGTTTGCGACAAAAATGAACGCAAATTGTCTTCTCCGGTGAGAACCTGAAACCATTGGCCATGGCCCAGGTGTTAACACGGTCAATAGCTTGTTGCAGTTGTCTCTCAATAACCCTCATATTGCATGATTGAGAGAATATGCTGAAGTCATCGACATAGAGTGCACTGTTTATAGTTGGAGGAAGTTGTTCAGAAATAGAATTTATTTTAATGGCAAAAAGTATAACACTTAAGACAGATCCTTGTGGTACCCCCCTCCTCTTGGCAAAAAGGCCACGAAAGGGAGGATCCTACACGAACTTGGAAATAACGGCAGGATAAAAAATTTTTAATAAAAATGGGAAGGTGGCCTCTCAGACCGAGGTTGTAAAGGTCTTTTAAAATACCAAATCTCCAAGTTGTGTCGTACGCTTTTTCCATGTCAAAGAAGATGGACACCAAGTGTTCTCTTTTTAGGAAAGCATCTCGGATTGATGTTTCCAGTCTAATTAAGTGGTCCAGTGTGGACCTGTTTCTTCGGAAGCCGCACTGAAAGAGGGAGTGAAGGTCGTTCGATTCTAAATACCATAAGAGACGAGCATTGACCATTCTCTCCAATATTTTGCACAGACAGCTGATCAGAGCAATAGGTCGATAGTTTTTTGGACATTTAGGATCCTTTCCTGGCTTAGCAAAAGCAAGAATAGTTGCCTTGCGCCAGGTATCTGGAAAGTGCTCTTCAAGGAAGATTCTGTTATACAGGAAAAGCAAACAGTCCATGGATTCTGTTGAAAGATGTTTGATCATTTCATAATGGATGTTGTCTGGTCCAACAGCGGTAGCCTTTGTACGGGCAAGTGCTGTTTTCAGCTCGTGGATAGTAAATGGCCCATTATACGGGTGAGAACCCTTCGATGTGAACTTAAGGGCCTGATTTTCAGTGTTGCCCTTTAAGACCAGAAACTCTGGGGAGTAAGATGATGTTGCAGAGATGTTAGAAAAAGTTTCCCCAAGAGCATTGGCTATTGCAGTAGAGTCTGCAATAGTACATCCATTATATTCAAGGACCGATGAGGGGTGTGCTGTGTATTTTCCCTTCATTTTCCGGATTTTTTCCCAGACCATCTTAGTACTAGTGGACTGAGTAATTTATGAAGTAAAACGGATCCACAATTCCTTTTGACTCTGACGACGGATGTAGCGTGCTTTGGCTCATGCGCGTTTAAAGGCTATAAGGTTGTTCTTGGTAGGATATCGGCGAAATATCCCCCACGCTTTGTTTTGAGCCTTTTTTGCTGTTGTGTATTGTGAATTCCACCAAGGTTTGGGAAATGGTGGAAACCGGGCAGATGTTTTTGGAACAGCATTCGCAGCTGCTTGGACGATAATTTCTGTGATGTACGTTACTGCATCATTGATAGGCTCCTGACTGACTGTACTTAGGTCAAAATTTGCCTGATGTTGGAAGGCAGACCAGTCAGCCTGATCAATCTTCCACCGTGGTAACCTAAAAGGAAGACAAGGTCTCGCACTGTATAGCGAGGTTATCACAGGGAAGCGATCACTTCTGTATGGATTCTCCTCCACTTCCCAAGTGAGTGAAGGGAGTAGAGAAGGGGAGCAGATAGAGAGATCAATGGCAGAAAAGGTACTGGTAGGCATGTGGAAGAAGGTGTTTGTTCCAGTATTTAGAAGGGAAAGGTCATTGTCATTTAGCATACACTCCATGACCCGTCCCCTTCCGTTGATGTTAGCACTACCCCACAGGGTATTATGTCCATTAAAATCCCCGAGAAGTAAGAAAGGGGGAGACAACTGCGTTACAAGATCATCAAGGTCTTTCTGGGAGATGTCAGTCCCAGGTGGCAAATAAATTGAGCAGACCGTTAATAAAAATCCCACTGTAAGGCGAATTGCAACAGCCTCAATGCTAGTTGTAATTAGCAAGAGCTGAACTGGGGTCTGGTTCCCCACAAGGATAGCCACTCCTCCATGAGCAGGACCATCCGCAATTCTGTCCTTACGAAAAAGTGTTATATTATGTATGGTGGGGTTATCATTTGCCTTTAGATAAGTCTCCTGCAAACAAAAGCAAATTGGTTCGTGCTTTTGCAGGAGGGCCTTGATGCCATCAGTATTTCGCCGGAATCCACGACAATTCCATTGTAGGAATTTAGCCATTATTTTGGCTTGGTGGGTCCATCAGGCGGCTTCCGAGGTGCTGAGGGCTTACCTTTTTCAGTTCTGGCTTTATCCTTCCTGGGGAAGTATGGACGCTGACCAGTGTCCATTTCCTCCTCAGCAAAGAGCTCCAAAACTGAATATTCTGGTACCTCCTTCTGCTCGACATCCATGTTTTCTTGAGTACTAAGGGGTACGTCACCTTTCTTATTCTTTTCTTTCGCAATTGCTTTTGTTAGTTGTGGAGCATTAGGAGGTACCGATATAGGAGTGGCAGCTGATTGGTCTTTCTGTGCAGGTTTTTGAGGATTTAAGAGATAATGTGCGATGGAAGTGAATGATTCTTTTGGAGGAATGGTCATGTCCGTCTGAGTTGCGATGGAACATCTCCCTGCTACCTTCTGGACGTAGGTAGGTTTGAAGTTTGATGTTGAGAGGTTTCACCGCTTTCCTTGCCTCCTGGTACGATATGTTTAGCTCTGCCTTCAGCCATTGAATTTCTTTTTCTTCTTTCCACCTCTGGCATGCTCGTGAATAGGCTGGATGTTCTCCCTCACAGTTAATGCAGGTGGGTTTTGCGGCTGAACATGCTGTTGTTTCGTGGTCCTTTGCACCACATCGAGCGCATGCAAGGACTCCACGGCAGGCCATTTGAGAATGTCCATACTTCTGGCATTTAAAACACCGTAAAGGGTTCGGAACATATGGACGCACTGAGCAGTTGATGTAGCCAGCTTTAATCTCATCAGGAGGTTTGGGCGAGTTAAAAGTCAGGATAATGCTCCTGGTTTTAACAAGCTTCCCATCCCTACACACATTTATTCTCTTAACGGCAGTAACTCCCTGTGGTTTCGATTCTAAGCAGATTTCCTCCTCGGTTACGTCGAGAAGGTCCCATTCCGAAATGACACCTCTCGATGAATTGAGTGTTCTATGTGGTGTCACTGTTATGGGTACTCCTCCGATTGATATTGCACGGAGTAGCTGCTCAGACTACCTGTCAGTTTTGGTTTCAATTAAGAGGTCTCCAGAACGGAGCCTCTTAACTGATTTGGGTGACCCTGCTAACCCACCTAACCCTTTCTGTATGAAGAAGGGCGACATTTTGCCAATCAGTTTTTCTGTGGTAGAATGAATAATTAAAAATCTTGGAACAGGCCCTGATGATATTTCTGTTCGCTGTCTCTTTGTAGCAATAATGCTATCTGCCTCTCCGTCTGTATTTTCAGATAGGGACCGGATTGGGGCCCCTGAAGAAGTAAGTTTATCAGGATTCATATAGTTTTTAAACTGTTCAGTGCCCGGGCTCCCCACCCACCACAGAGCCCAAAGGGACGCCCACTATCCGGCATGCAATAAATGTGCTCGGGAGTGGAACGCCAGGGCTACCCAGACACTATACCTGCACCACCACCAGCCTGAATCCTGTCCCTCGGACGATGAGGGTAGGGGCGTGGCACTGACACTGTTGACCCTCGCAGGCGAGCCTACTAGCTGATCGATCCTAGCCGGGCCTTCCAGGACCTCCCGTCTTGTCGAAGCAGGGGCCAAAGTGGTGTATTGAAGCTCGGCCCCTCAACCACCAGATCCCCCTTTCCGAATTTCCACGGGTCACAGCGCACGGCAAACACGCCGGATTCCATTGATGTAAGCCTGGAACCTGGGCTGTGGGCGTTGGATCCCAGTGATGCTAGTCTGGAAGTCCAGCAGCATCACTGGGAGGTCCCCTCACCACGTACAGGTGCCCACGTCGAGGGGTGGAGGTTGGGAGAGTGGGTACCATACAGACTTGGCATTGGGTAATCAATGGAAAAGGCATATACTGCCACAAATGACATAGATCCTAAACAATTTAGCTTCATTTTATTTCCAATATTTCAGTATTATTTTACTGTTATTTTAATATTGTTTTACCAACAATTAATGAAATACTCAAATATGGAATGCATTTAACAGTTGTTTTATGAATATATCACAGCAGATGGTGATTAGAACCATGTTCTAGTCACCATCAATTATAATTGACCAACTGTGTGATGGCATCCAAATAAGCACTCTCAACACTACTTCTGCTCAGTCAACAAGCTTTAACTGACAAGTTTTTAAATAAATAAGATGTTTATACTAAAAGGTAGGGGAATTTGGAAATACATAAATGCTTGTAAATTGCAAATACATAAATGCTTGTAAATTGCAAGTATTTATATGGAATAAACTACCATTGATATTGGGAAGTGGGTAGTTTGAACAAATTAAAGGGGGATTTAGGCATTATTAAGAAGAGATGGACAGCTGAGGTGGGTACTTTTTTTTTTTTTTTTGCTGATACTATGTCATGCTTCCTTGCATCATTTGCCTTTACCACTACTACTACAAATAATACATATTTTGGCAGAAATGTTATGTGGATCAGCAGGTTACTTATGATGTTCTGCCAAGGTTATTGGCTGGAGTATATTCTGTACATTTTTCTAAGTAAATCGCACAACAAAATCATTGCCCTAGAGGCAGATTTAATGTGTTTCAACTTCTACTATTAAAAGATTGAAATACAGCAAAATGGGTAATTTTCAATGTCTGGGAAGAAGCAGTCATTACAATGGATAATCTCCATCCAACTGTAATATCTTGATCTGATAATTATAGAGATATTTAATAATTGTTTATAGAGATACACCATATCATAGCCTTCCAACTTATTAATTCCTAAATATCCTTGTAATTTAACATTGCAAACCTTATAGTGGTGTTTATAAACTGTCCTACTGGCAAACTGTTATAAAAGAAATAAAAAAGCAGCAGCATATATTTTAGGAACAGTAAACACAAATTAATATGATTACTGGTTATTAGAATCAGCCACTTCATAGAATCAAATTTCAAAAAAAAAAAAAAAAAATAATCAAATCATTAAAATGCACTACACTTTCATTGTTTATTAGAATCATATGTTCAGTTGTAAGAATCAATTTTGAAATCCTTTGTATTACATAAAGCACATTTTTGTAGATCATAAATTTAAATAACCATAAAACAATTTGCAGAGTCTGATTTCTTTGGCTTTCGTGTCAGTACAATCTATTATAAACAAGTAGTAAACTGGATCTTACTGCATACATGATAATACCAATACCTGTAATTCTGTTGGTTTTTAGGTTATTACGGGGAAATGTCTTTCCATGATATTTTCAATCATGTACCTAAACCATATAAGAAATTTTCAGAATCTTCTCTTCATCCCTATGTCTCAACTTCTTAAACTTTTTACCATTCAGTATCTCACTTGCATGTGTCATGTTAATTGCAATTTGTGCATGCTGTGTTCTTTGTTATTGATCGATGCTTTAATTTTCTTTTTTTCTTTTTTAAAATTTAAACTAAAAAAAAAAAAAAGTCAGTGAACGGAAAGAGTGCATTTCAACTCTTTTGACTTATAGACCAAATCAACATAGAACATAAAAAAAATAAACTTACGCAATGTCTCTAAGGCAAGCAGCTGTGAAATTAGGAGTGGCTCAATCACCTTTATCAAAATTATCAAAATCAAATCACACATTAAACACTAAAGTGATTAGCAAAACCAGAAAAATGAAGTGTAAAGGGAAATGCCAAACAGTAGATGAAGCTCTATTCATTTGATTCAAACAGGCCACCTCATTTAATGCACCAATCAATTACAGTATTCTGCTTCAAAAAGCTAATGATTCTGCTGAAAAACTATACAAAGAGTTCAGACAGCTGACAACATTGAAGGAGAAGCATGGTATTGTTTACAAAACCCTTCAAAGAGAAAAACAAGATTGCGGTGGTTGTGCAGCTGACAATTGGTTGAAAACTTCTTGGTAAACTGTGTTAAGCACTTAACACAATATGCCAAGAAGTTTTTTTTTACCTGAAGACATTTTTAACACAGATTAAACAGAGTTGTACCACAGTGTACCTCTGACTACTGTATGATTTTTTAAAAATGCCTGTGTCTGCAGGAAAGAAAATCAATGACACGATTACTGGTCTTTTAATATGCAACACAATGAGAACAATCAGGATGAAGCTGTTAATTATATGCAAGGGTAAATTATCTAGATGTTTTAAAAGGAATAAAACAGCTACCTGTTGAATATGCCAATAATGCCAACACTTGGATGACAGCTTCTTTATTTGAAGATTATCTTCATAAATCAGATTTGCAACTGGGTAAGGAAAACAAAAAAGATTGCACTGTTTTGGACAGCTGCCCAGCTAATCCAAAGTTTATTTTCAAAAACAATGAATTAGATTTTCTACCTTCAAATACCATATCACTGATTCAAACACTGGACCATGGGATAATAAAACACCTTAAGACCTTTATAGAATGGATATGAGGCAAAGAACCATCGTCCATAGATGACTGTTTGGGAACATCATCCGATATCACAAAGTAGATAACTGTTCTAGATGCACCTCATATGATAATGAGTGCCTGGAATTAAGTTTCCAAAACCTGCATTAGCATACTGTTTCAAAAAATCTGGATTAATTATTCATGGTAAATTAAGTCATGACACTGATCATACTGAAAAGCCTGAAGACATGGATGAATGGGAGTTCAATGGTTGGGTGGACAAAGACGGTGATCTACAAGTTACTACAGCTTTAGCAGACAAAGAAATTTCCCAGTCTGTTACTGAAAATTTTGCCAAAGAGGAGGAAAATAAAGATGGGCACAAATGGAATCCAGTTACAAAACTGGCAAACTCATGAACTTATAGCCATGCTGGGAAGAGCTTGAAAGAAATTGGTAAAAATGACTGTGGATATAAAGTTATTGTCATTTAATAGAATCAAAATTCAATTTCTATGTACAAACGTGATTAAATAACTGGTGCTTACTGTACTTCTATAAAGTAAGAAGATGAGGTAAACTAACTGCCATTATTTAAAATAATTCATAATGAACTTTAATTTCAAGTCAAAACTAATGACCATTCTTCTTTTTTTTTTTAAAACTCTTAGTGATAATGTCGAATTTGATTATTTTAGCAGTTGTATGGGCTGTGCAGTCCATAAAATTAAAAGCTCATAGTTCATACATTCATGAATGTTTTACATTGATTTTTTTTTTTTTAATCTGAGATCAATTATATTGGAGCTATACTGCTAAAATATCATAATTAAAATAGCAATGGTTATTTTAAAAAAATTCATAACATAACTTAAAAATACTTTAAATTTTTTTGGCATTAAATTATTTATATGCTCAACAGAAGATTTCTGATTGCAAAATTTTTAACTGGTCAAACACACTGAAGAAAAAAACTGTAATGATATTATTTTCAAAAAGCAACCTGCAGTACTAAAAATCCATTAGTTATATTCGATTTCATAGAGTTATTGTTTATGCAGGAGTCTGAAGCCCACAAATGGAATCTATAACATATTAATGAAAATTTCACAGTGAATTTTTTCTAACCAATAATAATTATTATATAATCACTGAAACAGTAAAATATCACATATTTATATAAAAACTAATTTTATCTATGTCAATTTGCACATACTATGTATACATGCTTATAGCGTAGCTACGATTTAAAGCAACCTTTAAAAATGTTATTTTAAAAACAAATCTTTATGTTTGCAGCAGTAACAAATTTTGTGATCTAAGTGGTTGCACTGAGGAATGGTAGATTACCAAAATCAGAAGCATGTAAGCTAGGAATCTGTGAATATGTCTCAAACTCACCCCCCCCCCTTTCTGATCAGTAATTATAAAAATATTCTTGTAGAAGAGAGTTTAGCTCCCCACAAGAATATTTCCTTTTATTTTATATAATTGAACTCAGTTGTATGAGATACTTGTAAAAGCTCCCACTGTAAATCCAATCAGATTTCCACACTGCATTTGTTACATGCAATACCTCCAGTTTTCGCAAATAAATAATTTACCATTTCTCTTCAGGTAATTGTGTTTCAAAAGGCTCACTTCTGATGAAATGGAAACCACAACCATTAGAGGACAATGCTGTATATCCCTGTTAGAGGAGGAAATTATATCACATTTACAAGAGTACCAATGAGTTCAAGCCACAATCTTCATAAATGATGGCATGCTGACATATATTGATTGGCCACTTTCTATTTTACTGCCTTGAAACATTTGCACTTGATAAAATAACCAGTAGGAATTTCTACAATGATTGGTCTTCATAATCTTCAGACTTGACCCCTACAGATGTTGGCTATGGGAAGGGGGGGGTTGAGCTTTTCAAAGGCCATGTTTACAGAGCTAGCCCTGTTTCTTTTGTTCTTTAAATAATATTCAACACGAGGTTTTGGCTATCTCTATGGATTTGCTGCAATTAAGTGTAAACAGTGTCATATTGCATTTACTTAAAGTTCTAGATCAAAAAGTGAACCTAAAAAACATCTTTGATATACTGTATAATGATAATTTCTGTAACTGGTTTTTTAGTACAATGAAGCCATGGCTCTCTGGTAGTAACACTGGAATTTTTTTTTTTTTTTTTTTTTCTAAACAAAAATCTGTTAAATTTTATTTTAAAGTTTTTTTCTGTGACATTTCTTTTCTTTTTATTTTTTAAAATTAGCTAAGGACTTTACAACCATCCCTTGTGTAAATGCACGCACACACACGACCCTCTGTTACAGGAGCAGAAATAGCACAAAGTAAACACTTTGATAAAGTCACATTTCATTCATTTGTTATTGTACAGTACAGCCTTTATGAAAGTGTTTCGTGAAAGTGGCAGATAAAGCTTCTTAAAATGGGATGTGATGATATTAGGAAGGAAAAAAAAGTCACTACGAACATGAGTTTATTTTAAATATTTATAAGAACTGTTGATCCACTGTGAAAACTTAATGAGAAATTCCTATGAAACCGCATTATAAACAACACGAGAGTGATGCTTTTAGATTTATATAATGCTTCTAGTAAAATTGACTAATACTATTACAAGTAAACAAGAAATATTTAAATGCAGATTTGTCATAGGCTTCTAAAAACTGCAGTGAAAACTAGCTAGTACAGCCACATAGCTTAGTCAGTTTTTTTTTTAATTAATTATTAACAATATGAAAATTATATTTCATTTTTTAGAGTCCATATAGTACTATCAATGAATAATAAAAAAAAATAAGAAATCAAAAATTGTTTTACTATAAGTGTTTAAAGCCTTAGGGGTTCTACCAACAGTCACTATGTTAATAACTAATCCGCAATTAATGGATTAAGTACTGTTCAATGAAGGCAGCAGCACACAGATATGTCTGTGAGCCCCCACTTGCTTACCACAGCTTTATATAATTCGATTTAATGAAATACTCACACAAGTTCAGTAGCAATTCCGCCATTTCCTACAATCACTACTTTTTTTGCGCCGCATATTTTTTGTTGAAAAACCTACAAAACAAAAACAGAATATTGTATAAACTGATACAAAGAGTAAGATAGATTTTCTTGAGGACTATACTCAGGTGCAGATGTGCAGTGTTGTTCGCTCGTATTTTTGTATGGTTAGCTCCGTCAATTGTGAGCAGGCATGGCATGCTGCAACCAATGGCCATTGATAGTTTCAATAAATAACATTATGCTGCCAAGCAAGTACAGTCTCTTTTTTCAACTATAAATTAGAATACAAATTTTATTAACTGATTCCATTTTCCCAGCTAAACACACATAATAAAAGTTAGGTTAGGAAGGGTAAGAAACAAGGGTAAAGGTATTGAAAGCAACCCTTTTACCAAGGAGGTAAGGTATTGAAAGAAATCCTTTTACCAACTGTAAGGAGGAAAAAAAGTTCATTCAGGTAGCTTTCAGAACATTTTTGAAACTCTTGCCAAATTGATACATTCCAATAAAAGTCAAAAATAACAATAAAAAAGCAAATTATTAAAAAATAAGTATAAGAAGACAGCTATCAGTAAACTCAGTTTGCTAAGTTTACTGATAGCAAAAAAGGTTTGCTATTGCTCTTGCATGAGGGTCAATGTTAAAATAATTTTGTCTTACAATGATACATTTTGCCATTTTTGCTCATAAACATTATTATAAAAAAAATTTTAAAAAAAGCAGACTCTATAACAAAGTAAGGTTGTTGTTATTGTTATTTGGTTTTTAGGAGCATTAGCAACTAAGGCCATATTGCTCTGGGAATATGCGGTGGTCATTCCCTGACCTTTCCGCATCCTCTGTATTTGGTGTTCATGGGCTCGAACACCGGTCTAACCAAGAAGCGTGTGCTATGCACTGCTGCTCCTTCCCACCTAGCTATGGAGGCATCTACACAAAGTAAGGGAACAGGTTTCCAAGTTTATTGGCTCCCAATGCACCTTAAGTACAGCACACTACTGATGTTGCTAATTTCTCAGTTTTCCCTTACAATTCATAGCAAGAGTATTAATTCTCAGCAAAGATCATGTTTTTTTATTTATTTATAAATACCACTGAATGAACTTTACTTTACCCCTTCCTTGCAGCCCTCCACAAGTGTACCACAGCTCACATTGTCATTGTATATTAGCAACTAGAACAGGAGATTTCCAGTTGTCAATCCTAATCAGTAAATGCCAAGAAGAATTAACAGCCCTATATCACACACCAATTGTATGAGAGCTACAGAGAAAATTTCTGTAACAGTGAACAGTTGCTTTCGATACTCTTGTCCTTGTTTCTTACTTTCTCTAACCTAATTTATCTTAATTAAATTGTTGCATCCCGTTAGGTTAGGAAAATGCAGATAACTTAATAAAATGTTTATTTCTAATTTCCAGTTAAAAGAAGGCAATTTTCACTTAGTAGCATAATATTTCATAAAACTATCAAGTGCTGCTGATTACAGTTAAAATGCTGCAAGCATGACACTGCATACCATTGTATCTGAGCACAGTCCTAAAAACCTCTCCATACTTTGATTTCTGGAGGAAAGTTTATAACAGCATTTTTTTTTTTTTGAAAGGCAAAGTTAAAGCTACTATATTTTTCTGAGAATAACAACCACTTTTTTCCTTAACAATGATTCCAAAAACCCATACAACTTATGCAAGAGTACAGGCTTATATGCAGATTTACTAAGCTACATTTAGCTCAGCATAATATAGCTTAATACTACTATACTGTAGTAGTGGTGGTGGTGGCATGTGATGCAAGAAAGCAAGTGTATGAGCTTATGCAGGATCAGCAAAAAAAAAAAACACCATTCCCTCCAAATTCCTGTCCAGTTCCTCCTTAAATTTATTTAACCTATCAACTTCCACAACGACAGATGGAAGTTTGTACCAGCAATTAACCACCCGCTGGCTAAAGACAAATTTCCACACATCTATTCTACATCTGTCTTTTCTTAATTTGAATTTATGCCCCCTTAGATTCGTAATCTGAACAAGTGGAAGGATCCCATCAGAATTCAGCGTGCTCAACCCATTTGGTCCTTGAGGTTGTCACAGACATTCTCTCAGATATGCTTTGATTTGATTTTGGTAGTTGTTGGCACATCGGCTTCTGTGGCCATATTGCACCTCCCAAGGTTTTTTGCAGTACTTTCATCCAAGCCCGAGGCGGGAATCGAACCCGCGACCTTTGGGTTGCCGGGCAGGTACTTTACCCACTCGGCTAGCCCGGTCGGCCTCAGATATGCCAGACAAGCTGTACTTGCTACCTGGGAGTCTAAAATGCTGATGGAATTGATATTCGGGTGACACTCAAGTCAAGTGGAACCAATTTCGGCCAAGTCCGGATGGTCTGTGACAGCCAAATCCTCCGCTTGCACCATCACGATGGTGGGACTGTTAGTAATCCTGGGTATAACCTCCATGCACAAGTACATAGTGGATGACCACCCAGGTGTGAACCAACGTAAGCAGGGGTCAAGGTGTGGCGCCCACACCACGTGTAGGAATGCCACCCCTCTATGTTACCAGGCAGTACTAGGTGGTAGATGACTCTCATCAACCGGTGAAATACCACCACTTTGCTTATTGGAGGTTTGAAGTGATGGAACCCACATTTAGTCTCCAGAGCTAAGTTCCAGTCAACCCTTCCCCATCTCTTCCATCATGCAGTATGATTGATGACTTTTGAGGTTATGATGAACATCTTGGCAAGATCCAATATTCCTTACATTTCAAGGGTACAGCTCTAAAACGGTGTTCGCAGACCGGCCGCTAGTCAGTACATCGGACCGAACATATTGGTAACTCTCTAGGAGGCTTCCGGATCAGCTAGTGTATAATCTTGCTACCTCTATTCTGCCAGATAGTGACTGGAGGGAGCCCGAGTAGTGTGTATGCGAGGAGCATTGTCGAGGCCACATTATGTCAAGGATCTGGGTATATTCTTACCATGTGTATGCCATATCCAAAAATTTCATTACTTCATACAGCATGTCGCACCCACTTTTTCTTACTATTGAATACACCATGAATTGTCAAACTAATAGAGCAAGCTTATCTGCGAAATGATCTAAACCTCCCAAACACTTCTTATTCATTTCACAAATATATGTGGTCTCAATTCTAATCTCAACGATGTCCATTTCCACTTGCAGTAGGCCAAACCCCATGTACTTTTTCTGACAGAATCTCAGTTATTGGTTGATTCAACTACTGCTCATCTCAGATGCCCAAATTATTCGCTGTATGATTCCTTTCGCCTCAAAGGTGGTACTTGTGCATATGTCCGTTCTGATATTCTCTGCCAGAGACTTGGCAATTTGGAATCTCCTCTCTTTGATCTTCTCTGGCTTAAAATCTCTCTACCTCATTGTGTCAAATTCATCTGTTGTCTCTACCGTTCTCCCAATTGCACTAATCACTTGGAGCTCTTTGACTTCCTCTCATTGCAACTTGACTTTCTCAAGTCCAACTTTCATAACAGTGAGGTAATTTTCCTTGGTGATTTTAATGTTCACAACTCCAGCTGGCTTCCATTTTCTAGTCACAGCGACCCAGCTGGTCGAGATGCTGAGGCTTTTGCAATTACTAATGACCTTGCGCAGATTGTTCATTTACCTACAAGAATACTGGACAATCCTAATCTTACAGCCAATACGCTTGATCTTTTTCTCACAAACAACCCTTCTAAGTACACGGTCAAAGTGAGAGGTCCTTTAGGCACTTCAGATCACAACTTGGTGATTGTCTCTTCTCCAATGGAACCTTTATCTCATGGTTATTCCCAACCTCGTGTTGTTTGGCATTACAAGAATGCAAAATGGGATGACCTGCGAGATTTCTTTTCCTTGGTCGGATTACTGTTTCAAAACTTCTGATGTCAACATTTGCTCGGATCGTGTTAGTGAAATTATTCTTGCAGGAATGGAATCCTTTATCCCACACTCCACTTTAAAATCTCGTCCTTTATCTAAACCTTGGTTTTCCAATAAATGTGCTAAGGCTGTTCAAGAGAAGAATGATGCATATCGTAATTGGCTTGTTTCTAATTCTCCACTTTCATTTTCTGCCTACATCAAAGCTCGCAACAATTGTAAAGCAGTTATTAATCATTCCAAACTAGAGTTTGAACTGGCTAAGAGTAGAAAACTTGCTTCTTGCCCTAATGGTAGCCAAGCATTCTGGTCTCTTGCCAAAGCTATTGGCCATCTCTGCTCCCACCTCTATCCAAACCAGATAGTTCTGTTGTCACTTCAGCCAATGATAAAGCTGACCTGCTAGCATCCCATTTTTCTTCCAACTTGTATATTAATGATCTTGGTAAAACACCTCCCACCATTCCCAACACGCTCCATTCAATGCCTCCTGTGGTATTCCGTCAAAAGGATCTCGGAAGGATTTTGACGAATCTTGATGCTAAGAAAGCTCCAGGCCCCAATGGTATTTCTCCACTTGTTCTCAAAACCTGTGCTCCTGAACTTACTCCTATTCTTTGCCGCCTTTTATCACTTTCTGATTCCTTAGGTGTTTTTCCTGTTGCTTGGAAATTTGTCATATCCACCCAGTTCTTAAACAGGGTGACAAATCCCTCCCATCCAATTATCGTCCCATTGCAATTACTTCTACTATTTCTAAAGTAATGGAGAAATCAATTATCCGCCAACTCTTAAACTACCTAGAGACCGTCTGTCTGATTAACGATCGCCAGTATGGATTCCGCCAGTGTCGGAATCCATACTGGCGATCCACTGGTGATATTCTGGCTTATGTTACCCATTTATGGAATAATTCAATGGAAAGGTTCGGTGAAACACAAGCTCTTGACATCTCAAAGGCTTTTGATTGTGTTTGGCATAAAGGTCTTCTAAACAAGCTTCCATCTTATGGTTTGCCGACTGTGTTTAGTAATTGGTTATTCAGTTTTCTCTCTGATCGCTCACTGAGGGTGATGGTAGATGGCTCTCTGTCTTCTAACTTCTCCACTAATGCCGGTGGTATCCCCCAAGGTTCAGTTCTTTCCCCCACTCTTTTCCTCTTGTATATTAATGACCTTCTTCCATTGACTGGAAATCTCATCTATAGTTTTGCCGATGATAGCACATTGCATTCCACTTTCCATTTTGAGAAACCTTGTCCTGCTCGATCAGCTTCAATTTCTTGAAAATCTGCTATCAATTCCTTAAACGCCGATTTTCAGGTAATTCTCCAGTGGGGCAAAGACAACTTAGTTGATTTCAACCATTCTAAAACTCAGTCTTGTCTTATATCTCGCAAAAAGGATTCTTCTGCTCCTGTGCTTATCTTTAGTGACACTCCAATTTCTAGGCAAAATGATCTATCCCTTTTGGGGATTACCCTGACTTCTAATCTCTCTTGGCACAAGTACATTAAAAATATTGCTTCCTCTGCATCTAAAAAACTTGGTTTCTCTTTCGGCGTTACTTTTCTTCCAAACAGCTGCTCACTCTGTATAAATCGCAAATCTGCCCTGCCATGGAATATTGTTCCCACATCTGGGGTGGTGCCCCCAAAACCTCTCTCAGGCTTCTTGATTCCATTCAGAAGAGGGCAGTTAGGTTAATTAACATCCATTTACTGTCCAACTTCAAACTCACAGAACCAACTTTTCATCTTCCACATTTATTCATTCAACTGTTGTTTTCTGGAACAACCTTCCTTCATATGTATTTCCTGAAAATTAGTCTACAGAAGTTCCAGCCCAATGTCAACAAATATCTTCTTTTGTCTTCTCAACCTCCAACCTAAGCACGGTACTAAGTACTATAGGTTTTAATACCTTTCGTGTTTGGGGTTTACATAAAAAAAAAAAAAAAAAATACACCTCAATCAGATCACCGTGCAGGTGCCTAGTCTCCAACCACTGCAATTTGCAGAACTTAAGCCTCTCTTGGTAAGGGGATCCCTTCATTCCCCTCACCAATCTTGTTGCTATTCTCTGTACACGCTCAAGTAAATCTACATCCTTCCTAAAATGAGGCCTCCAGACCTGTACGCAGTACTCACACGTGACCCAACTATTGCCTTATACAGAGAGACAATCACCACCTTTTCCCTGCTAGCAAAATTCCTATATATCATTGACAAAATCCCAATTACTCCCAATTACTGCAAAATTACTCCCAGGTCTTTTTTATTTTTTACCACCTTAACCCCAGGGGCTCACATCTGGTGAGTATGGGCTTGGCACACCCAGGGTCCTGAGCTGGATATCATCATTCTTCTCTTTCTTGGTGATTCCCTTGTACTTTTGACACTCTCTCTCTCTCTCTCTCTCTCTCTCTCTCTCTCTCTCTCTCTCTCTCTCAGCAATTTGGGAATTTTCTTTTTTTCCTGGTGCAGCATAAGCCTCAGGCTTCCTTGCACCATATGGCTATTAATAATAATAATAAGTGTAGTATCACACAGTTGGTACGTTTCTCTGGGGTTACTTCTACCCATATGCAGTACTTTGCATTTGTCAAGGTTAAACTTCAATTACCACTTCTTAGCCCATTTGTCCAAATTATGTAGATCCTGTCGCAGTAGCACACTGCCATTAGTGTCATTAACAACCCTGCCAACCTTTGTATCATCTGAAAACTTCGACACTAAGCCTGATATACCTTCATCAATATAATTGATAAATATACAAAACAGAGGACCCAAACCCTGTGGGACTCCACTAATAATATTAGTCCACAAAGAGCAGCACCCATTAATTACCACCCTCTGTCTTCCCCGATTTAACCATACTTTTATCCATTGTAGCAACCTACCCTTAATACCATTCTGCTCCAATTTCTACAAAAGTCTTCCATGCGCAACAGTGTCAAAAGCTTTCGTGAAATCCAAATATATGATATCAAAATTATTTTTTGCATCCAGTTCCTTTGTAACCACATCATAATATCCTATCAAATTTGTCAGATAAGACTTTCCCTTAACAAACCCACGCTGTGTCCGAATTATTGCTGCACTCTTGTCTAGATGATCCTGCAATGCATCTTTAACCAGTGACTCCATTATTTTACCCGGAACAGAAGTTAAACTAACTGGTCTGTAATTACTCGTGTCACCCTTCGATCCCCCTTTGTGAATTGGGGATACATTTGCACATCTCCAGACCGTGGGAACCTCAACTGAGTCCAAGGATGCTCTCATAATTATGGCTAAGGGTTTGCTTAGTTGCCTTGCCTGCCGCCTCCTTTAATATAACTGGATAGATCCCATCCACCCCAGGTGCTTTTCTTACATTTAACTTCAACAATTTCTCTTCCACTTTGCTCTCAGTTATAAGAAGATTTAACACAAGAAAAGTAGAACAGGCATTAAGGGAAAACAAAGGATTTAAATCAACAGCCATGAGCAGTAATACAGAAAGACAAATATACTGAAACTGAAGAATAGCGATGGTGTACTTATAAACAGCAGAGAAGGCATAATTCAAATAGCAGAAGACTGCTATAGAGAATTATACAAGGAGCAAGGAACAATTTCTCCTCCACTCTGCTCTCAGTTATTACAAAATCATTAAGCACCCTGCTACAATTTGATAACCTTCTGCCATTTTCAAACCTTAATAACTCGTCATGTGTGAATGTAGATGCAAAATACTCATTCAGTTTGTTTGCTATCTGAGTAGGATTATCAACCGTTCGAACCATTGATATCAAGTCGACCAATCAGATTCATACCCTTCCTTTTAGCGTTTATATAAGTAAAGAAATCCTTGCTGTTTTTCTTAGTATCTTTTGCCAAAGATTTCTCGTAATCTGCCTTTGCCTGCCTAACCTCCTTTGTGACCTGATTCAGACTAGCTTATATCTGCCATAGCCTTCTGAGTCGCTTGATAATTTATATGCATCCCATTCATCCCATTTTTCTTCTCTGTTACGAGTCTCATTAGTTCATTTGATAACCATTTAGGCCTAAACCTTGAACAATATTTCTTAATAGGTATGAAACTTTTAGTAGTTTCCACGATTAATTCCTTGAATGCTTCCCACTTAGAATTTACTGTTGGTAATATCGTCAGTTGATTCCACTGTACAGAATTTAAAAACCTTCTGAGACCATTGTACTTCACCTTTATGGAAGCAAAAACCCTTTCCTTTACCCCTGATGGTAATTAGATCTTTAAGTAAATCCCACATCGGTACACTGTCATCACTGCCACCTAGTGGTTCCTTTATCTGCAAATTCTTAATACACGAATGATCGCTGCTGATAACCAGATCAAGAGTATTACCCTCTCTGGTTGCCTCTCGAACATGCTGCTGCAGAAAACAATCATCCAATAAATCCACAAAAGTCTTACTTCTGTGTGAGTGACCAACCCACAAGTTCCAGTCAATATCTGGGAAGTTAAAATCCCCCATTATAAGATATTCTGATTTACTAGCCCACTATTTCTCTGTACATAACTGTTCATTGTACTCATTCGAGTCATTAGGCCTATTATACACTCCTACTCTTATTTTTGCTTTCACAGTGCTTATGTCACACCAAACTGAGTCAACAGTGCACTGTTCATCTATATTCACTGGATGCACTTTTGAATTTATGTTTTTCTTAATTAACAACATCCTGTCTGTACACATTGTACTCACCAAATTCCAGTTCTGCATTCCTTATATCTTTGTGACACCACGTCTCTGCTATCCCAACAATATTCACCTTTGATGTCTCGACCAACACTTCAAATTCATCAAATTTATTTACTATACTTCTAGCATTGGTATACATGCACGTATTCTTATTCTTAGTTACCCTAACACATCCCATATACCCACCTGTTTCACAATGACTGCCATCAGTCCCTGAAATGCCCAGCTCCCCTCGCTCCCAGTTGCTACTTATTCTAATAGAAGTTGTGCAAGAATCACCTTCACCTCTGCCTGCGGCTACTTTTAACCTTTTAGTCTGTGAATCCCCACCCCAAAGCTAGCAGTTTTCCGTCCCACCTAACACTGCCTCGACAGCATATGCATATATTCTTGCACCCTTTCTATTTAAGTGTATCCCATCCCTGTAGAAGCAGTCTCTCCTGTTAACAAGCACAGACCATGCTGAAAATAATTTTACCCCTTGAGCCTTGCACATTCCCTCCAGAGCCGAATTGATTGACAAGGCTCTCATCACATATTCCCTCCTATTGTGTTTGGGTAGAATTGCAGACACTTTCAAATATAACCCTAACTCGCGACGTTTTTTGCAACATTGACCTGTACTTGTTAAGTAAATCTGCAGATCTCCTACTCTTAATGTCATTGGTGCCAGCATGTATAACAATATCACCCTTTGTGCTCTTAAAAGATGATATATGCTTTACAACGTCATCAACTTTTGCCCCTGGCAGACATACCCTGGTCCTGTTCCATCTATCCTTTTTCCACAATATATTCCCAGTCTCCCTGACAATAGAGTCACCAACAAGAAATTAGTTCCTTTGGGACCAGTGCATTCTTCCTTGGTGATTGCTGCTGTGTTGCCTGATTCCCAGGAGTGAGCTTCTGCATTGAGTTGGGCAGCTGAGAGCTTGATGGGCCCCTCATATAAATTTCTTTGAGGGCATCTACTCTATACCTCAAGCTCTCATAGATGCCCAGTAGAATGCTGAGTTGATGTCTAATTTCTAGACACTCTCTGCACCTGGCACACACAAAGACAATCTCCTTGGCTAGATCATGTTCTGTTCCAGAGAGTTCGGCAAACATTTCACAAGTTGCACATTTTTTAGGCTGTGATGCATTGGAGAATTGCCTCCCCCTCAGTTCTCCCCTGAGTCACAGCACTTCTGCCGCTTTGTGCCCGTTGCTTTGCTGCTCTAGTCTGGGGCATGATATTTTAAATTAATAAGATCAATAAATTTAATTAATTAATTGTCAATACTATGCTATCTAATAGAATCCTAAATGCTGTGATGCGTATTACGCTATATAATTATACGTTAGAGCTGCCTGGTTACCACAATTAAAAATTTGAATTCCCTACTACTCCCTACTGTAATGCAGCATTTCTCAAACTGCGTTCCGCTGAACACTAGTGTTCCGTGAGATGTGAACAAGTGTTCCGCAAAAAATTGTAATTAATAATTAAAAAAATAAAATAAACAAATTTTGCATATTTGTAGCATACACCACTTTTGTATCATTATAATATTTAACATATATTTTTTTTTTCGGTTATTAATATACTGCCATAGACTAATAATCAAATAGACCGTCGAACTCATTATTTTGGTGGGCTTTGCATAGAGAAGTATGCTTGAAAAAAGGAACTTTAAAATGAGAAGCAAAGTACTTCTAGTAGCGCAACTGTGGTCAATGAAAATGAACACAATAATGTCACACTTCAAAGAGAGAATGAATCGCACTTCAAAGTGAGAATCGCATCCTTTTGTTCCCCAAAAAATCCGACGTGAAAAAACAGGAACCAACTAAAAAAGACCAAAATGAAAGTATAATAACAGTTATTTGAATTTCGGCTTTACATAAAAATATGTTCCTGACACACACACAGTGCATCATATGTAATAAAATATTAACAAACAGTTCTTTGGCTCCCGCTAAACTTGTGTTTCATAAGTGTTCAGTGAATATGTTGTGAGATGAAAAGTGTTCCGTGACTAAAAATGTTTGGGAAACTTTTAAAATATCTATATTTTACAGTAGAGTTTGTTTATTTATTTTATCTTATTTTATTTGTAATTTCATTTTATTTTATTTATGTCTATAAAGTTATAATTGGTCAGAGTTGGTGGCATCAATTATAGAGAGTTTGGGAAATGCTGCTGCAATGAATAATCGGAGTTCAAACAAGTGTAAGAATTGAGAAACATAAGCGTAGGAATTTTTTGAGAGCTGGTGCCTGCACAATGAAATTATTTTCACAGAATGTTTAAACTAGCTCATGCTAAAACACCAGAGATTTGACTTTTACTGATACATAATGGCTTTAACTTGTGATTTCCAGTCTTGTTTGTGCACAGTAACACTCTCTTTATTATTTTTTGTGGCCTTTTTAATATCCACTGACATGTACTTAAATTTGTCAGGGAGAAGTTTATAGTACAGCACTGTTTCATTATAGTTGTACAACTGCTCATCTGTGAATTTGCCATCCTGAATCACATTAAGCAGAAATTCAGGAAAATGCTTCTGCTGCTGTAATGGTACCAAATGCAGATTCGCCTACAAGACTAACACAGGATATCCCATGACAAGCCTTACATCTCCAAAGACTCTACAAGAGTTTTAAATGTGTCATCATCTCCACCAAGTAGCTTATGAAATTTAAGTACCTGTGCTTTCAAAATTACCCCATTTATTCATTGACTCATTCACTGACTTGACTTCTGTAAAAACCACTTGCATAAGCATTGGTTTACATCACTGTTTTCACAAATTCTACTTTTTTTTTTTTTTCTCTGGAGGCCTACTTCAACTTCTATGGAGTCTATGAATTAATGCAATTTTTCTTCCTCTTTCATCCAACTGCTGATCGTTCCTTCTGGAATTCCACACTTGTGAATTATACTGCATTTTGTTTTGCCACTCTTGACTCTTTCAATAATCTTCAACTGTATAACTTTTACTTTTGGTGGCCATTACTTCAGTCCTATGATTTACTAATTTTGCTATGTATTTATTTCTGATGCCCTAGAATCAACCTTTTTTTTAGAAAATTAAATCAAAACCAAACTGTCCGGCTTATCATAATGCTGAAGTCACGTGATTTCTCCATAAATCACTTGTCACTTCATGATATTTTTTGTCTAAAGGGCCAACTTCATCATTGCTATGTGGCACCTTAGAAAAACCAGAAATATCTTACCTACTGATCCAAGCATATTCTTATACATTGATTCAGATAATTCTGTGTGCCTCTATTGGCAGATTTCATGCAAGGTAACAAGTGCACTGGTAGATTCAGATGAAAGGACTCCATAATGATTGCAAAAATGTTCCAAGTTAAATGGAATGCAAAACTAGAGCATTCCCTGAGTAATTCTCACACTTATGTCTATTGATTTATTGTTTATATACAAGAATAAAAACATTTCAAAACACATAGTTCAAAATTCATTTCAAAGTATTCTATAAATAAAATAGAATTTCAGTTAATTCCTTTAAAACACAATACATACAATATTAGCCAATTCCAATCATTAGCCAAAATATGCCAATAAACTACCGGTGGCCTTAGTAATCAAAATGTAAACAAATGGCAGTAGAATTATCCATTTTCTGAGTTCAATCATTTTTAACATGTATGAAAATGCACAAGGTGTGCATCAATTCTAATATATGTTTTAGCTCATTTGGCTCTAACACTTATCTGCTAACCCAGCAACATTAATTGCAATACCATCCAAGGAAAGCTTTTATTCTAATTTCATTAAAAATATTCAAAACATTTCACATCAGTTACAGCAACAATCAGCTCACTAATGCAAAGCAATATCTATTTTCAATAATGAGTGCTCAATGATAAGTTAATTATGTTATAAAAAAATGCTCCTACATGCATTAAACAAATACTTTTATTCAGAAAGGAAGTGCAGAACTGAAAATAAACATGACCACATAAATGACTAGGCCAAACATGATACTAAAAACAACTTGATACAGTTAACTTATTTATGAATCAGCAATTAATTTTGTAATACAGCGCTCCGAAATCACTAAAGTAGCAGTCCATTTAGCCTTCTCCCCCCCCCCCCCACAGACTTACTTGAGGTATATTGTTATTATGGAGAAGCAGATTCTACGTTGTCGTTGAATTTTTTTTTTAAAATTGCATCTTCAGTTCCTCAGATTCATAACTAGACATTAGAAATTTTACAACAAACTCATCTAAAGACACAAGTTATGCAGGTATTCAGTTAAACACACACACACTGGAAATATTTGATTTATTGTTTATAGGTTAAGAGATAAATATAACAATAATAATAACTAAGGAATAGATAACACTACTCTGCGTTTCGAAAAAAAATTCACTGATGTTTTCTCAGAAAAGGGTGTTTCTGAATAATTTTCTAATGCTCATATCAAAAATGACTTGTTTCTTTCCATCATGTCAGGTTTCTTAAAAAATTCATGAAAGAAAATTTGATTTTTCACAAATTTTTATTAATTTTGTCAGAATTTATGCACTGAAATTATAACATATAACACAATACTACCTTTGCCACACTTTTATATTTAAATACATGTTGAAAACACTTAAAAAGGGCAGAATGGTAAAAAAGTCCACTAAACACACCTCTCATTTTAAAAACTGAACTAATGAGTCAAATTTTTGTTTCTTTGATTTTCTTGCATATCATTCTACTTCAGTCCTTGCAGCCACTCTTCAGCATCCAAAACAGTCAGCCATCATGCTGACATTCTACCTCCTCATCTTCATGTCTTAATGTCCTGGTGAAACCTCTCACCTTGTTCTTCACTAACACTTCTTAAATTTTCTGAGAAGTAGTCAATGTGGGAGTATAAAAAATGTACCTTGACACTCATGTTGCAGCCCAGCTTTTTGAAGACTGTAAACATATTTTCAACTACAGTCAGTCCTCATATAGCACGATAGTTGTGTTCCTAGAAACCATCGTGCAATGCAAAATTGTGCAATATAAACAATGGCCCTATGGGAAAAATAGGGTTAGGTGCCGACCACCCAAGATTGAACACACATTTGTAACCAAAACATTACCAAACACAATAAATAATCATAATAAAATTCTTACGTATTTTATTAGGACTATTACGTAATAAAATATTGCTAATGCTTTTGCTTCTATCGTAAGCAAACTTATTTTTTTGTTTGATTTTCTATCCAAACAGATGACAGCCGTTCCATCTCTTCCAATTCTTTGTGTCTTAATCTAATGGATTTTAATTACACTTTGAGTTGTTCCTGATATGAAAGTCGTTTTCATTTTCTCTGCATTCTTTGTAATTCTCGGCATTGCCTCATTTAGGTCTGTAGCACGTGCAATATCACATGGTCTTTCATTTCACTCAAATTGTTTCACAATTTCATATTTTTTCTCTATTGACAGAGGCGGACTGGTCATAAGCCTTACCGGGGAA
Source organism: Mastigoproctus giganteus (assembly GCF_048544385.1). Taxonomy (NCBI): domain Eukaryota; kingdom Metazoa; phylum Arthropoda; class Arachnida; order Uropygi; family Thelyphonidae; genus Mastigoproctus; species Mastigoproctus giganteus. The sequence continues at coordinate 102,802,271 of NC_143587.1, read as the reverse complement.
ACCCTGGTGGGTCGGTGGCCAGTGTGATTTTGGCCATAGTATGAGGCCACTATAAATTTTCCCAGATAAAAATTTTGACACAGTCCGCCTCTGTTTATCGATACTGCTTTTCTTTTTCTCTCTGAATCTGCAGTGTCTTCACTAGGATGCTTCCTTTTCACACCTTTTAAGAATTTTACTCATTTTTAGGGAATAAAGAACAATTACAAAACGAGGAGGTACGCTTGATACACATAAACAAAGCTGCGTGCGTGTAGCAACTGAATAAACAACACCGTAAAGGCAGAGATACACTATTAACACCTCACATTTTACTAAAGCACATTTCTAGGGGTTACTACCATAAAGCAATAAAAACAATTTACAGTTGCGTTTCTGCTAGTGGAATCTGTTATAAACTGATAGTAAACTCAATCTAATTGCATTTGCGATTATACCGATTGCTGGAATTGTGTTGGTTTTTATGTTATTATGGTGAAATGTGTTTCCTCTTCACTGATATAAAAAACATAAATACATTTTCAGAATCTTCTCTTCATTCCTATCGTGTTGCGTTCGGTTGGGGTGATTTTGTGTTCGACTGCCATTTCTTGTAAACACAAAGGCGAATCGTGCACAAGTGAATTCGGTTCGTGTTATATAAGATATCGTTCCCCTATTTATAAATCGTGTATGATCGAATTCGTGTAGTGCAAACACGTGTTATACGAGGACTGACTGTATATCCTTATAGTCTGGATCCTTTTTTGTTCCCTAAGAAGTTCTCAATGACTGTTTTTTTTTTTTTATTCAGAGTTCCCTCAAAATCTCAGTCCCTCATCAGTTTGCGAATTTGTCGTCCAACAAAAATACCTTGATTTAGCTTCTCTTGGGTGATCAATGGCAATTTAGTACAAAAGTAGTTGAAGCAGGGACCTTCTTGAGGTAAAGCTTTCACAAACTGTTTCATCAAACCCAGTTTAATGTGCAAGGGTGGAAGGGGGACAGTTTTGGGATCTACCAGTGGTTTATGAACTGTAATTTCTTTGATCCAGGCAACAAACTGCCCCTCTTTGGCCAAACCTTGACACCTGAGTACTTATTCCTTGCCCGACTGTTCCACTCACACAAAAAGCAAGGCATTTTTTGTGTAGCCAGATTGCTTTCTAAGTAACATGCCTCTCACTTTAAAGCCAGCACAGGCCAACAAACCATGTTCTTCATAAGTAATATTTGTCAACAACTTTTTGAAGTTCTCATCTGTTTCTTCTGCAAATGCACAGAGTGAATTAAACCATATTTATTTCCATTGTAGAGCAACACACCTTTAAGACTCCTTTTTTTTTTGAGTCAATCAAAGTCTCTACTGTGTAGGATTGTAACTAATTCCTAAATAGTTTATTAAGTTATTTATATTACTGTAAAAAAAACCATACAACCATCCTAAGAAAAGTAAGGGATAGTTCTTGTTCTCAGTGTCAGTACCATGAGAAAAACATCTTGTGTACTAGAAAATTTTTTGACTCGCGTCTAAAACCAAGGAGTTCTGCAAATTCCTTTGGTAAATTTAAATCTCTTACCGGATCATCGTACAAACTTGCAGGTTAGCTTCAAGTGGGACTGGTGTAATGGCAGGTGGAATATTAGAACACACACTGATTTCTCTTCTTATTCTTTGCATTGTATCCCTCTACATTAACTAAACAAAAGTAACAGCTATCACAGTGGTTTGTAGGCTCCCACCAAATCATGGAAATTGCAAATGGCACAGCATTCTTTTTACCATTTTTCCACAATCTCAGTGCTTTAACACAGGTTCAGCAAACTTTATGTGGAACCAACTGTTTATCTTGGTCACCAAGTTTCACTCCAAAATAAGCACAATACACATTTTTTTTAGAAATTCTGTAATATCTTGTTTTTACTGGAGGACTACATAACTTCCACAAATATAACCAAATAAGTTTGGACTATTCAAATACTTGCGTGAAGGCATTTTACTCACTTTTCAACACAAGTTTGACATGATAACCTCAAAAATAAACTAAGCTCATACTGATAAAAATTGCTGCATGGACTGCCAAGATCAAGAAACAAATGACTGAAGGCAGTGTCTGAAGGCAAATGACTGAAGGCACTGAAGGCATTTGTGAAAAAAATGGTACGTGATAGAAAAAAACAAATAACATTTATGAAATCAGTGTAAAAAACTAAGTTAACAACAGCTATTAGTTTACAAACATTGAAAACCATGCAGAGTGGTGTAATCTCCCATATGTATACCACGAACTAGATAGTGTAAAGTTTAACGTAAAACTAGATAGCAAGTATAGTAGTATCAATCAATAAAATTTACTAATCTTATTATATTTCATTGTCAATTAAATTGTACTTTTTTTTTAAACTAAATACACATAACGACCTAGTTTTTACAAACGTACCATTATAAATTGATATATATAACTTGACAGGAGATAAGAAAGTCATATAATGTAACTCTGAGATAATATTCGATACTGAAACACACACACACACACACACACACACACACACACACACACACACACACACACACACACACACACACACACACACACACACACACACACACACACACACAGGGTGATTCACTACCAGTCCGACAAACTTACAGGAGGTGTAGGGGACCACAAAGACGAATCGGAATCACATAGCATTGCAGGGTCCAAAATGCCTTCGTCATGTGGTAGAGGACGTTGAATGGGAGGTCGCATGAACAGCGATCCCGCTGGAAGTCAGCATTTGCGAACCAGTTCCCGAGGCAGTAGGATGGACGAGTATTCAAATGTCGAACTGGCCGACATGCAGCGTATGGAGTTGCGGACTGATACGGGCACGCCGCTCTGCGCTTGTACCAGGAACGCTTCACGCACAGGCGTGCTCCTCATTATACGATTTTTGCATGTGTCGTGAGACTGGTTGTTTCACGAGAGGTACCATGAATCGAGAGCGAACAATGAGGATGCCAGACAATGAGGAGAATGTCCTATGTCTTGCAGAAGGCAATCCGAGTATGAGTACTCAAGCGATAGGCCAACGATTGAGTATTTACCAATTCACTGTATGGAGGATACTGTCAACAAACCAAATGAGTTCATACCATCTGCAACGTGTCCAATCATTGGAGCCTGCGGATTATCCACTCCTGAGAACTTTTGCTATTTGGTTTCTTGAACAGAAACGGTTTGCAAATGCTGACTTCCAGCGGGATTGCTGTTCATGCAACCTCCCGTTCAACGTCCTCTACCGCATAACGAAGGCATTTCGGACCCTGCAATGCTATGTGATTCCGATTCGTCTTTGTGCCCCCTACACTTCCTGCAAGTTTGTCGCACTGGTAGTGAATCACCCTGTATACATGAAAGACACTGCAATGTTATTTCCACCTTGGTTGTTTTTTCAAAAAATTTTTTCAAAAATTTATTTGGTATTATTTCAATCTGTGCAAATCTTATCGTTTTATTTTCCGGTTCATTCCCCTCCCTTTCTTTCACAACATATATCGCTCCCAGGGTATACAGTATATTCATTAGTTTTAATTTTATACATATAGCTCATTAACATGTTCTACCTACAATATTTTATACTTAAAATATTTTATATATACAGTAATACCCCGACTTACGCGAACTCGGAGTTATGCGGTTCTTGATTTTTTCGTTTGGCAACACTGCCGATCTTCAAGGTCGTTTTTCATATGCTATCGATATACGATGCAACGGCGGAGAGTGAGAGCGAAAGATGAACAAAATTCAACTTTGCTGCCGCATGAGCTGCACACATTACAAGAATTTGCATTCCAACTGTCATATTTATATGTGTGCGCTCGAATTCGTGCTCAACTTTTGTCGGAAATTACATTGTTTTCACGAATGAAAAAAAAACTTTCCAGGCTTTAAGGTTTCCAAAGACCAATTAACAATGATGGTCGGCAGGAATGCAGCTGGTGACTGCAAGTTAAAACCTCTCTTAATTTATCGCTCTGAAAACCCAAGAGTTTTAAAAAATATATCTAAAATTATCTTACCAGTGATTTGGAAGTCAAATCATAAAGCTTGGGTGACAGCTTCCGTTTTTGAGGACTGGTTTGGTCACCACTTCATACCCGAAGTCGAACATTATTGCAAGTCTAAACAGATTCCATTTAAATTGATCCTTCTTATTAACAATGCACCCGGTCACCCTCCTGCCACCCTAATTAATTTCAACCGACGTGTGAAAGTTGTGTTTTTGCCTCCGAACACAACCAGCTTGCTTCAACCGATGGACCAGGGAGTCAAAACATTCAAGGCATTCGTTTGCACGTCTGAATGAAGCTATGAGACAAAATAGTGAGATATCTGTTAAAGACTTTTGGAAACAATTCAATGTTTTAGATGCCATAAGAATCATTGAAGAATCTTGGGATGAAATTCACAAAAAAACATTGAATGGTGTCTGGAAGAAACTTTGACAGAAGGTCTCAGTTCAACTGAAAAGGGCTTAAAAATTTTAGAAAACAGACTCCAAAGGAGAACGTGTTATAGCTACAAAGCAAGGAATAAAAAATTATTAGCTTGCTACAAAGAAATTCTGCGTGAAAAAAAGAAATCGCGCTGTGTCGTCAGACGAATTTGTTAGATTTTATGAAGCCATCAACGTCGAAATAACTTTTTTTTACATAACTCATTTATTTTTTTAATACATAATTTGTATTAATATGTATAAATAACTGCAATTTTATTAAATATTTTTCTTTTAAACTAGTGTTTTTGTTAGTCCTTGGTCCCAATTAAACAAAATTTATATGTATTTATATGCAAAGTTGTACCCCGACTTACACGAATTCGACTTAAGCGATTTGTCGGACCCACCTATTGCGTAACTTCGGGGTATTACTGTACATATACACATTATGGCTGTAGGGTACGTTTTGCTATAGCAGTGTCCCCGATCCATAAGTTATGTTATTGTAATTCAGACTTATCTAATTTCAAACTTAATTCCCCCCCCCATATCATATAGCTTCTCTATATCATTATTCTTGATTACACACACACACACACACACACACACACACACACACACACACACACACACACACACACACACACACACACTCAAATACATATATATACCGAAATACATACATATAGAGTTACAATACTTAGTTTAATTTTTAACTTCAATAGAGATTTTGTAGGTTATTACTTAGTATCGGTAAGGGTATCCAATCCACATGTTTTACAGCTCAGGAAAAATGCAAATGTTTTTAGCTACATTTAGCCGCTTTATTGACTTAATTGTTATATTAAATTATTTTCTATAAGTAGCTTATAGACCTAGTCAAGATCCTTGGTTTATTCTGAATTTAAACAGCGAGATTTTGAAAGTTAATTAATACTTAGTGTCCGCAGATTTACCGTTCGTAACTTGTCGTCATTGTTATATGATACGTTATATCCCGTACTAGACAGCATTAGCTTAGTATAGTATAGTATATAATATTATCAATTAATCAGTAAAATTTATTAATCTTGTTAAACTTCATTGTCAATTAAACTGTACTTTTTTTTAACTAAATACATATAACAACTTAGATTTTACAAACGTAACATTATTAATTAATACAAAACTTGATACGGAAGTTATATAACGAAACTCTGAGATAATACTTGACACTGAAAAAAAAAAAATATATATAGTATTATAACTGCATTCAGATATAAGTTTAGGGTTATAGTTTTCTGCTGAAATTGAATCGAAATCATGACTCAGACCAGAGCAGCAAAGCAAAAGGCTCAAGCTAATGGGAGTGCTATGGCTCAGGGGAGAACTGGGGGGGGGGGGCAGTTGTCCTCTGAATCATAGCCTTTTAAAATGCACTGCTTGTTTGATGTTTGTGGAGCAAATCAGGTATGGGACATGATATTGCCAATCAGGCGACAACTCAGCGTTGTGGGCCTATATGAGAGCTTGAAGGACAGGGTGGATGCTCTCGAAAGATCTAAATTGAGGGGCCCATCAAGCTCTCAGCTGCCCACATCAATGCCAGAACTTGCACTTGATCATCATGCAAGACAGCGGCAACCCCCAAGGCAGAATGTGCTGGTCCATAGGAACTGTTATTTTTTTTGTTTTTTTAGGAGCATCAGCACTCCTATCGTGTCTGGGCAATTCTGCCCAGACACGATAGGAGTATATGATGAGAGCCTTGTCGATCAATTCGGCCCTGGAAAGACTGTGCAAGGCTCAAGGGATAGAACGTTTTCCAGACCGGTCTGTACTTGTTAACAGGAGAAACTCCTTCTACAGGAATGGGATACACTTAAATAGAAAGAGTGCAAGAATATTTGCTAAAGCTATCGAGGCAGTTTTAGGCGAGTTGGAAAACTGCTAGCATGGGGGCATACAAGGATTAATAGATTAACAATAGCCGCTGGCAGAGGTGAAAGCGATTCTTGCACTGCTTCTACTGGAACGAGCACGCGATGTAAGGAGTGTTTCCTAGTCTAATCAAGAAGCCTAGAAAAGAAGATGCAGGGTATTTCAGGGAGTCATTGTGGTACAAGTAAACGCATGGGTTGTGTTTGGGTAGCTAAGAATAGGAACAGATGCATGTATACTTGCACCAGGAGTGAGGTAAATACGCAAGAATAGGTGCATGTATACTTGCGTAATTTATTTACCACACTCCTACCAATGCTAGGAGTGTGGTAAATAAATTTGAAGAATATGAGGTGTTGGTCAAAACATAAAAGGGAGATATTGTTGGAATATCAGTGACATGGTATCACACAGATATAAGGAATGCAGAACTGGAATTTGGGGAGTACAATGTGTAATGTGTACAGGAGGGATAGACAGGATAGGAAGGGAGGAGGGGTTATGTTATTAGTTGAGAAACACAAAATCCAAGGAAGTGCAGCCAGTCGACATCGCTGGACAGTGCAGTGTCGAGTCAGTTTGGTGTGACATAAGCACTGGGAAATCAAAATTGAGAGTAGGAGTGTGTTATAGGCCTAATGACTCTGATGAGTATAATAAAAAACTGTACAGGGAAATAGAGTGGGCCAGTAAATCAGAAAGTCTTATAATGGGGGTTTTAAATTTCCCGGATATTGACTGGAATTTGTGAGTTGGTCACTCACACACTATAATAAATCCACAAAAGCGCAAGGCTTTTGTGGATTTATTGGATGATTGTTTTCTACATTAGCATGTCCAGGAGGCAACTAGAGGGAGTAATATTCTTGATCTGATTATCAGTAGTGATTTGTCATGCATTAAGAATCTGCAGATAAAGGAATCACTAGGTGGCAGTGATCACAGTGTGCTGAAGTGGGATTTATTCAGAGGTAACTACCATCAGGGGTAAAGGGAAGGGTTTTTGCTTTCGTAAAGGTGACTATGATGGTCTGAGATAGTATTTAAATTCTATACGGTGGGACCAACTGATGATGTTACCAACAGCAAATTCAAAATGGGAGACACTCAAAGAATTAATCTTGGAAGTTACTAGGTTTTCCGTACCAAATAAGAAATATTGTTCAAAGTTTAGGCCTAAATGAGACATGTTGTTGTTATTTGGTTTTTAGGAGCATTAGCAACTAAGGCCATATTGCTCCAGGGATATGCGATGGTCATTTCCTGACCTTTCAAGGACTCAAACCGAGGTCTAATCAAGAAGCATGTGCTATGCACTGCTGCTCCTGCCCACGGAGGCGGCAATGAGACATGCAGCAGAGAAGAAAAATGCATGGGATACATACAAATTAATGGGTGATATGGAAGCCTATAATAGATATAAGCTTGTCTGTAACCAAGGCAGAAAGGAGATTAGGCAGGCAAAGGTAGATTATGAGAAATCTTTGGCAAAGGATGCAAAGAAAAACAGCAAAGAGTTCTTTACCTATGTAAACTCTAGAAGGAAAGGGATGAATCAGATTGGTCCACAGGATATTGATGGTTCAACTGTTGACGATACTGCTCAGGTGGCTAACAAACTAAATGAGTATTTTGCATCTACATTCACACATGACGGGTTATTCAGGGAGGAGAATGCCAGAGGTGAATTAAACTCTGGCAGTGATCTAGATTTTTTTGTAACAACTGAGAGGAAAGTGGAGGAGAAATTGTTGAAGATAAACATAAGAAAGGTACGTGCGGTGGATGGGATCTATCCAGTTATATTAAAGGAGGCAGCAAAGGAAGTAAGCAAATCCTTAGCCATAATTATGAGAGCTTCCTTGGACTCGGGGAAGGTACCCATGGCTGGAGATGTGCAAATGTGACCCCAAATCACAACGAAGTCAAAGGGCCACAAAAGTAATTATAGACCTGTTAGTTTAACTTCTGTTCCAGGGAAATTAATGGAGGCTAGTTAGTTAGTTAGTTATTTTGGTTTTTAGGAGCATTAGCAACTAAGGCCATATTGGTCCGGGAATATGCGGTGGTCATTCCCTGACCTTTACACATCCTTCGTATTTGGTGGTGACAGGCTCAAACCCCGGTCTAATCAAGAAGTGTGTGCTATACACTGCTGCTCCTTCCCACCTGGCTACAGAGGCGTTATTTTTGGAGGCACTGGTTAAAGAAGCACTGCGGGATCATCTAGACAAGACTTCAATTATAGCTCAGACACAGCATGGTTTTGTTAAGGGGAAGTCTTGTCTGACCAATTTGATTGGATACTATGATGTGGTCACAAAGGAACTGTATGCAGAGAATAACTTTGATATCATATATTTGGATCTTAGAAAGGCTTTTAATACTGTTGTACATGGAGTACTGCTGCACAAATTGGAGCAGTGTGACACTGTAAGCAAATTGCTGCTATGGATAAAGGGATGGTTGAGTCGGAGAAGACAGAGTGGTAATCAATGGACACTGCTCTTCGTGGATTAATGTTATTCGTGGAGTCCCCCAGGGTTCAGTGTTGGGTCCATTGTTGTTTTCTGTATTTATTAATGATATTGATAATGGTATATGAGGCTTAATGTCCAAGTTTGCAGACAATACGAAGGTCAGCAGGTTTGTTAACGACACCAATGACAGTACGCTGCTGCAACAGGATCTAGAAAAGTTGAGCAAGTGGGCTGAGAGGTGGAAACTGAAGCATAACACTGACAAATGTAAAATACTGCATATGGGAAGCAGTAACCCCAGAAGTGGTAGAGAGTGAATAGGATTTGGGGTAATTGTGCAGGCAGATACGAAATTTTCTGACCAGTGCAGACAGTCTGCAAGAGTAGCTCATCGTGTCTTGTCAATGATATACAGGAATTTTTCCAGCAGGGTTAAGGAGGTGATTATTCCCTTGTATAAGGCAATGTTCAGGCCACGCCTTGAGTACTGTATACAGGTCTGGAAGACTCATTTTAAGAAGGATGTAGAACTGTTGGAATGAGTACAGAGAAGGGCAACAAGATTAGTGAATGGAACAAAGGGTTGCTCTTACAAAGAAAGGTTTAAGTTTTGCAAATTACAGTGTCTGGAGACTAGGCACCTGCGAGGTGATCTGATTGAGGTGTATAAAACCTTGAATGGTTTGAGCATACTCAATGCTGATGGGATTCTTCCTCTTGCTCAGAATAATCGCCTGAGAGGGCATAAATTCAAATTGAGGAAAGACAGTTGTAGGATAGATGTGTGGAAGTTTGCCTTTAGCCAGCGAGTGGTTGATTGCTGGAACAAAGTTCTATCTATCATAGAGTTGATAGCTTAAATAGATTCAAGGCAGAACTAGACAAACATTTGGAGCGAGTGGATGGACGAAATGAGAAGGGTGTGTATTTTTTTTATTTATTTATTTTTTTTTTTTTGGCTGATGCTATATAAGCTTGCTTTCTTGTATCATGTGCATTTGCTGATGCTAATCTTTCCATTTCATTAAAAGAAAGCAAAAAAAAGGTTTTTTTTTTTCTTGTTCCCCTAATATTAATAAGGCATTTTAATTATACACAAAATGCTAATTTTTGTTACAGCTTTCACTGCCTAAACAATTCTTTAAATGTAGATATTTTGGGGGGTTAGCTACTTAACCGTTTCAGCAGTGAGTTTGCTGAACATATGTGACCTTAGGGCAGTGACTTTTAAAATGCTGGTGGGCTCTGATTTTTTTTTTATTTTACAAAATGAAAACTTTGTGCATGAATGCTTTCAAATATTAATTTGTTCTTAAATGTATAATTTTGAGTGAAATGTTTAGAAATTAAATCAGAATTTTAAAGGGAAAAAATTTTAATGCAATAATATTCTGCACATCTATTTACTAAATACTCGATTCAATGTCATCCCTTCTGAATCCAAACAATTGCAATCACCTCCTAGAATTTTCAAAACTGTTTTTGTGCTGCCAATTATTAAAATCTACTTACTATTGGTTTGAAATAAATGAGATGCCAATAAGTACTGGAAGATTTTAAGCAATTCTGTGCATAAATGGGCATATATTTGAAAAGTATTTGAAGTAACCTTGAAAAATGTAAATATATATATATATTTATGCTTCACAGCCCAAACATGGAAAAAAAGCCTTCTCAGCAAATGTGTATTTACATTCGTTGAGAAGTAAAAGCACTTAAGTCATAAATATGTTTCATTGTTTTTATTAATTAGAACTTACTTTTACACTTTCAGTATCCCTAATGCCTAGTACATATGGGTTATCTACGGATATGACCTGAAAATGAAAGAAGGAAATGATTTTTGAAAATATTCAGCAAAGAAATCATATATAAAATGGATGTTCAACTTACATTATTTTGTATTAAACATCGGTTATATGTAAGGTGTGCTAATTAACGTAATATATTTTCAAAACATTGGGCAAAAATCTGCCTTTTGGCAGAACTAATCAGGCTACAGTTGTTATGCCACTCCAGTTCATAAGGTTTGTCACCTAAGGCAGTCTGATTTACATTGTTCTGATATATATCATTTTAATATGACATTATTCATAGTTTTAAAATTTAAAAAAAAAAAAAAACACACACCTTTTGCTGCTTTTCTTTCATTGAAAAAGCATCGCAAATGACAAAATCTCAACAGCAGGACCTTGTTTCTGACAATTATGCTTGGCCATCTTATTTAACACTAAAGACTTAAGATAGCAACATACAACTTGTTCCATGTCAACAAATATGACTATTTTGTTACAACCAGGGTACCAAGGGGTGATAGCAACATTCAAAGCCTATTAGGAACCACGTAAAACTAATCACCAAGTGTGAAGGTGAGGACCAACCATTAGTTCAGGAGTTTTGGAAAGAATGCAATAGTAAGAAGTCACAGACAACATTGCAGCATCGTGATAGGAAGTCACTCATTTTAAGATGAACAGTGTATGGTGGAAAATGGCTGGAGTGCATTTTCGTTATCCAGGAAGTTGACAATATCTCTGAAATCCACTTAGAGATGATATAATTAGCTGAGTTTCGATTCAATGAAATCAACAGAAGTTTTCATATATGTCACCATTAATAGAAACAGTGTGATAGAAATTGAATGATGGTGAACTGACTAATGAGGATCAAACCGAGTCATGTTCTGACTCGGTTTGATCCTCATTAGATCCTCAACAAATGGTAAGAGTGTAGGATGAAAAGGTAATTCAGTCAGCACTGGAAGTAAAACAGCTCACAACAAAAAAAAAAAGATGGATGAAATCTTCAATCTGTTTGAGAAAAGATGATCTAAAATTGGGCAAGATACACAAAAAAACTATTGTATCACTAATCCTAAAGTAGTATGAAATTGCCTCCAAAAACGTTAGTAGTGGGACAGGTCTTGCCGAATTTGCAATAGGTTTTACAGGTCTTGTAGAAGGTGCAGAAAATATAAAAAACTCCTCTGTGCACTAGCCTGGAGGAGTTTTATATTTTCTGTACATGATATAGTGTTTAACAGACAGACAGATACTGGATTGGTCAGATTTGTTTGTTGAATGACTAGCTTGTATTCACCTAATAGACCTTATACGTCATCTAGGTTAGCTCAAAGTCCACAACAGTTCCATTGAATTAGTGTGTGCATTGTTTTGGCTTATCTGGTGTCTGTTTATGAGGAACTTTGCTTGTGCCTGTTGATGTTTTTTCAGGAATAACAGCCTTTCAATGTCCATCTCATCCTTGGGATGAATTTTTCAAGAATTACATCATCTTGATATGAGTTTTTACCAGTATCCATGATATCAGCACTATGTACCTTTCACCTGGTTTAGAGTTTTCTGGTTCGTTCTATAGGTTGTGAAGTAGGATTTTTATCTGGAGGTATTGTTAGTGGCATATTCACAGCATGAGTGACATGTTGCTGGGAAGATTGTTCTTTTAGTGAGGAGGGTAGTAATTATGCCCAATTAGATATTAAATATTAGGAGGCACTGAGCCATTACTTTTGAACTACTGATGCACACGTTGATGATTTACCGGATAGCAATAACTGCTTCTTTGCTTTTCGGTATGAGACTTTATGCTCAATTTTACATTTCTAAATTTTTTTCTCTCATTTCCAGTGTGTACAGTCCTTTGAAAAGGCATTACATTTTACCTTGATAGTTTGGACAACTTTGGATTTGAGAAGGGTTTCATACCAACCAAGTGACATCACTCAGGATTCAGACTAAACTGGATATCAGATACATTCATGAACTTAGTGGCAAAGAAGAAAAATGCAGAGAATGATCACAACTTGTTGGAGGACAGAGAGTCCTACAGTCAGAACAAACCAGTCTGTATTAAGTTACTCAAGGAATTAAACATGCTAAGGTTTCAAAGAAAAGTAGCAAGGATTTCTTTGCATATTTAACACCAATAAAAAAAGTTTCCTCCTCTCTTAATGACATCGGTCTTTATCATGTCCTGCCCCCTCATTCTTAGTCTCCCCCTTGGTCTTTTGTCCCTTAATTGTAAATCAAACATTCTCCTTGGCAAATGCCTCTAGTTCTTCCTCTTGACATGTCCAAACCATTTCAAACGAGACCTTTCAATCCAATTCTGGAGTTTTTAAACCTGAATTCCCTCCCTAATCACACAATTCCTGATTTTGTCACGTCTTGTCTTTCCGGCTATGCTCCTCACAAATCTCATTTCTGCCCCCCTGAATTCTGCTTTCATCCTTTTTCCTCATAGTCCAAGTTTCAAATGCATACATCAGAATTGGTACATAAAGGCCTGATATATAGCCTTCTTACACTTCAGTGGCATGTTCCTGTTCCAGATCAGATCTCTTGTCTGCCTATAGAAATTCCTGCCCACTTGTATCCTACTTATATCTTCATCTATCACTCCAGTCTTTGTAAAGGTGCTTCCCAGATACTTGAAGTTGCTAATCATTTTTATGTCAGGCTTGCCATTCCTCTTTAGAACCATTACTTCACTCTTCTCCCAACTGAAAACCAGTCCAAATTCACTGGCCTTATTAGCCCATATATCAACTTCCACCATTCTACATTGCACATCATTCACGACAGCTATGAACAGTAGTGGTGACAGGATGCCTCCTTGCCTCAAACCTGATGTTAATTCGAGGCTCTCTCTGTCAACCCCATCACTGTTCTTTACTTTGTGCTCATTGTATTTGTGTACATATTCTCAAATCTCTCCACAAGATGTTCCTCTATCCCCAAGTTTCTCAAAACCTCTCACACTTTCTCTCTCTTTACGGCATCAAACGGTTTCTTTATGTCCAAAAACGCCATCCATAATTCCTTACTGCATTCGTAACACAGTTCCATCAGTTGCCTGATGCCGAAAATTAGATCCACCGTCGATCTGTCAGGACTAAAGCCATACTGTTCCTCAGTAAACCTATTTTTTAATCATTCCTCTTATCTTCCGCTCTAACACTTTCTCATACAGCTTACTCACATGATGTCAGTGCCTCTATAATTGTAACACTGTTTCCTGTTCCCCTTCTTGAACAACAGGATGATCAAACCTTTACAGTCCTTCGGCACCTGTCTATCATCCCAGATCTTATGAAATAATCTGCATGTCCACACTATCCCTAGCTTGCCTGTAGCCTTCAGCATCTCTCCGTTTATCTCATCTATACCAGCAGACTTACCTGTCTTGATGTATTTCCATGCCTGCACTACATCATTCCATGTCAAATCTGTCTGGTCTCTCTCCATATTTTCCCTTTCATCCCCTCTTTTATAATCAACCTGCCTTTGTCCCTTTTGCTGGCTGTCCTGTATGTTCAACAGAATTTCAAAATACTTCTTCCATATTTCTCTTATCTCTTCATTCTTGGTTATTAGGTTCTCATTCTGATCAATCAAGTATTTGTTACCCTGTTCACCATCTCTTCTCCTGTTCCTCACCATACCATATAGCGTCTTTTTAAGTTGATATCTTGTCTTAGAGTTTCGTTCCATTCTTCCAACCACAGTCTTCTCTCCTAGTTAACTGTCCTCTTGGCCTCTCTCTTCATGGTTTCATACTTCTCTTTATTCCCATCATTTCTGTTCTGGAAGTAGGTCCTGAATGCATTCTTCTTGATTTTCACAGCCTCTCTTGTCCTGTCATTCCACTACGAGGTTTCTTTCCATCTCCTTCTATTGCTTGTCCTTCTGTAAGCCTGCTCTTGTCAGTCCTACTATACAGTCTTTGAATGCTTTCCATTCTGATTCCACACTGTTCACCACTGTCTTAGATACAACCTTCCTGAACTCTTCTCTGAACATTGCCCCCTTTTTTCCTCTTCTTTCAACTTCCACACCCGTAGAACTCTCACTCTCTCTCTCTTTCTCTCTCTCGTTATTTTGATTCTCTTCAATTTAGGGAATCTTAAAACTCCAACAACTAACCTGTGATCACTACCCAAAGGATACACTAAGAACGACCTTGACATCCACTAGTCTTCTGTGTCGCTCTTTATCCACGAGTATATAGTCAAAGAGGGATTCCTGTTGACTGTCCCAACCATATCTTGTCACTTTGTGACTCTTTCTCTTCTTGAACCAGGTGTTTCCTATGACCAAGCTGTTCTGTAAACAGAAATCCAACAGCCTGTCACCATCATCATTCCTAGGTCCCCAACCATGTGGACCCATAATGTATTCTAGTCCTTGTCTCTACACTCTGACTTTTACGTTCAGGTCACCCACGATAGCTATATCTCCACCTGTGATGTTCTCTTTGAGCTTGTTCTCAAACTCCAGCTTCTCCATTTTCTTCACAACTAGTTTGCAGTGCGGGAAAAAAAACAATGTACTATCTTCAATGTTTCGCTGTCATTCATTTGCAGTTTAATTGACATGAGTCTGTCACTGTTATTATTCACCTCCAGTATTTCCTTAATCCTGTGATCTATAATGATGGCTACACCCTTTCTTGCTACATCATACCCAGACCGATATAGGTAATAGCCTTCTTGTAACTCTCTACACCCATTTCCTATTCCAAGTACACTTATTTTTCTGTCCTTTAAGATGTCCACACACTCCTCAATTTTTCCTGACAATGTCATAATACTGAGTGTGACTAGTTTAATATATGTCATCACCAGGCTTATTGGTGTCACAGATACCACCAATAAGATCAGCTGTGTCACGTCTAAGCTTATTAGTTTTGAGGCTTCTTTTTCTATTGAAGGCAATAAATTTAAGCTGCTGATCTGCCAAACCTGTCGCAGCCATATAGATGTGGTAGCTCCACCATATTCAACGGTGAAGCTTTCTTGTGGTCGCAGTTCTCTCCATGTAAATACTAAATCAACAACTTCAGCTTGTATGTCTTGATATTCCCTATCTCCTTCCTCCCAGATTCAAATAACCCTGTACAAAAGTAATGCCTCTAATTTTTTGCTTTCAAATGTGGTGCCACAGATCATTTCGGGTGTCAGTGAGTGGTCACTAGAGATTTATAGGTTCACCGAGTGGTGCTATGATCGGTCTCGTGAGTGCAACACAATGGATAGTTATTACAGATATACACATCAAGCAAACAGCGGTGATTAAATTTCTTACCAAGGAAGAAGTGATGCCTATTAAAATCCATACGCATCTCAAAAATGTTTATGGTAACAATACTGTAGATGTGAGTACAGTTAGATGTTGGGTAAGACACTTTAAGAGTGGGGAAAGTGATGTTGACAAACCCCAAAGTGGCCGATCACTAACTCAGTGACAACAGACAACAAGAGCCAGATCGACACACTGACCAAAGAGAACTGCCACATCATGACACATAAATTGTGTAATGCAGTAGGTAAAGGGAAACCTACTGTGATAACCATCATAAAGGAACTAGGCTAAAACAAGGTTTGCACCCAGTGGGTCTTGAAAAATGCTGACACATGAGCACAAAGAAGCCTGGAAAGTCATCTATACGGAACTTCTCCAGCACTATGAGAGTGAAGGAGAGGTTTTTCTTCCACACATAGTCACAGGTGATGAAACCTGGGTCCGTCGTTATGACCCTGAAATGAAGAGACAGTCGATGGAGTGGCACCATAAAAATTCACTGCGCAAGAAGTTCAAAAGACAGCCTTCTGTTGTTAACATCATGGCGACAGTGTTTTGAAATAAAGATGGGGTCTTGCTTGTGGACTCCTTGGAAGCGTGGCACCACAATCAACTCAGATCGATATGTGAAAACATTGAAAAAGTTGAAAGCCTGCATCCACAGAGTTGGACCAGACAAAAACTTTGCGGTTCTTCTTCTCCATGACAATGTACAACCCCACACCAGTCTGTGCACGATGGAAGACATTGCAAAACTGGGGTGCACTGTTCTTCCTCACTCCTCTCACAGCACAGATCTTGCACCTCCCAACTATCACCTCTTCGACCCGCTAAAGGATGCACCCTGTGGACAATGATCAGATCAAGCACAGTGTTTACAAAGCCCACCAGAGCAAGAGTAAGGACTTTTACAGGATTGGAATACAGTGTCTGACTCAGAAATGGTGGAAGTGCATAGAAAAATGATAGTGACTTTGTGGAAAAATAACAGTGTGTTCATTAATGATTGAGAATTAATTGATGTAAAATGCATAGTTGTAGGAATTAAATTTTCTGAGAAAAAAAACAGAAGGCATTACTTTCGTAGCACTCTTATCTCACACTCCAATCACGTTTTTTTTTTTTTATTTCCTCATAATTGCTATTTAAATTGTCATGCAACTTCACAAACCCATATGAATTGGAGAAATAAACAGCATAAATATAAATAAGTGGTACAAGACTGGCAGTACAAGACACATGACTAATTGAATAAAGTGACTTTTATTATTATTTTATTTTTTTTTTTTTTTACAAGTGGACCTCATGAAGTGTGAAGTACAGGCATACCTCGAATAACGAACAGGATGCGTTCCACGAAATTACTTCGTTAAGCGAAACTTCATTTTCAGAGGTAAAAATACCATGGCCAGAATAGGGATACGTTCCTACGTAAAGAAAATGAAAAGCTTTTTTTTCGAACAAAGAAAAGTTTTATTAAATAAACAGTCAACTTACACACAAAGTGAAATCACATTTTAAAATATGAGTCTAAAGTTGATTGCTTATGCTTTTTTTCTCTTTCATTTAACAACTGCCTATACGGAGTTATTGCATTTAACACTGATCGCTTAATATCAGGATCATTTTCACTAAAAAAATTTAAAACGTTTTCAATGTCATTTAAGCACCTTTTTAAATCTTTGGTTGTTAACACTTTTTCAGCAGGAACTTCTTTAACTTCGTCTTCATTATCTTTGTCTTCGTTGCTAACAAGGTTTTCTAAATCTTTCACTGAAAAACCATCATCTTCTGCATTCAATAAATTTCTAACATCCTCTTCATCGACATTTTCAAAACATATTGATTGAGCCATCTGGATAACTTCATTTCTTATTTCTTGGATGTTATTTTCTTCTTCTAGTACAACTTCTGGCCATATTTTGCGCCAAACTCCATGTAAGCATTTCTTAGTTACTTCTTTCCAAGAACTATCAATGTTTTCAATTGCGTTTTTAATGGTGTAGTTCTTCCAAAAAGTTTTAACTGCCATTTCCTCTTTATCCTCTAGTTCAATTAAACTGCTTAATATTCGACGCAGATAATAAGCTTTAAATGATGCTATTACTCCCTGATCCAATGGTTGAATCAGGGAAGTTGTGTTTGCTGGAAGAAACACAACTTTGACAGGAATGCATGTGTACAACGTGTTAAGATCAGTAGGATGTCCCGGAGCATTGTCTAACAACAAAAGACTTTTTCTTCAAAGTTGTTTTTTTTGACAATACCGTTTTACTTCAGGACAAAAGTGGTTAACAAACCAATCAGTAAATAACTCCTTGGTAACCCACGCTTTTCTATTTGCTTTCCATATTACAGGTAAATTCATTTTTATGTTACCTTTTAACGCCCTCGGATTTTCCGAATGGTAAACTAATAACAATTTTAATTTATAATTGCCAGAGGCATTTGATCCAAAGAGTAACGTTAAACGGTCTTTGGCTGTTTTTAACCCAGCAGCTGATTTTTCTTCAATAGAAATTTGTTGGTAGCCGTTTCCAGAACAAACCGCTTTCGTCAACATTGAACACCAAATTTGGTGGAAATTTTTCACGTTCAATTATTTCCTTTAGTTTTTCTGGAAACTTCTCCTGTTAATTTTACACTATGAATCCTGGCCCGTTTTTTAAATTTCTCGAACCAACCACGAGAAGCCCCAAAGGTTTCCGTAATTTCTTCAGTTTGTTTAGATTTCAGGTGATTAAACTGGAATATTTTTTATGTTAAATGGGGCTTGAAATTGCGGACTTCGTTATATCGAAGCTTCGTTATCAGAGGTAACGTTAACCGAGGTATGCCTGTATTTCTTACAAAAAAAAAAAAAAAAAGTACATGCTGATTTTTCCATTTTCTTCATTTGAGTGTAAAAATGTACTTAAAAATGTAACTCAACATATTAGATAAATTCAAGGAGGAACTGGACAAACTTTTAGACGGAATGGTTATGTTAAATTGTTTTTTTTTTTTTTTTTTTTTGGCTGATGCTGCATAAGCTCATACGCTTGTTTCTTGCATCACATGCCTCTATTACTACTACTATTTTTTCTTTAACACAGAAGCAAATAGATTTTTTATTCAAATCAAATAAATAAGCAGACTGTCATATAGAAATTGAACCATGTGTTTTAGGTTATAGAAAATAAAATTATAATTTACCTTAGGCCTGCCTCCAGCACAGAGACATAATTTTTTGTAAGACACAACAGAACCATCATTAAGGTACAGTCTCTGAAAAAAATGTAATATTGTTTTAAACAAATTAATCCTATCTTAATATATATAACTTTTCAAAGGAACTGCTTAGAGTGCATATAATATATAATCTAGTTTTTTTTTCTTGTTTTTTTTTTTCATAATTGCTACTAGACTCCAAAATTGACTTCAAATTACTTAGAATCTAATTAGTTATTTATTATTACTATTAGTGATATTTTAATTAAATTTTGTTTCTAATCTGTAAATACTATGTAAATACAATACTGAATTACACTAAGCAAACAAAGCAAAATGTAATAAAGCATAATCTAATATAGCGGTACCTAAACTATGGCTCATGAGCCAGATCCAGCTCACGAAATAATTTTATCCAGCCTGTGGATATTTCAATTAGATCGTAAATTCTGCTATTTCCACTCAAAGCTATTCTTTGAAACATCACTAAAATAATCCATTAATCTTGTCATTAAACAGTAATTAGGGATTTCCTAATCCCTTGCCAGCCTGAACACCAACCCCGATGTGCAGAGTATGGGGAAGAAAAGTCAAGGTCACCCTAGGCTTCCACTACACAAGGTTTTATCGTGGATCCGGGATCTAGGATAAAACCTGGCACCAGCAGCATGGTCTCATGATTGGTATTGGTAAGATCATGAACCAGCCTGCACATGAACCCTAATGTTCAGAGTATGGGAGCAAAGGTCATCGCTGGTTCTACTATACAAGAACTCCGGAAACAGGATAAAAATATGACATTATCCTATTGGTTAATGGAGCTAATCCCTCTGCTATAAATTAACTGCTGGCAGCCTGTATGCACAAGGTTTCTGGTAGCATCGGCAACAGGAGGCTGTTAGCAGGTATGAATTTAATCTCTTTGTATTACCTTAAATTTCCTGTTTTCTATTGTAACCGCAATACAAAACTTAATACTTTAGAATCATAATTTGCAAATTGTAATATTAGTAATTGCAATTGTATTATTGGTTATTGTAACTGTAATATCCTAAAAAACTCAAATTTGTAGCCCTTTTTCTTCTCCTCACAGCATGGTCTGATGGGTATCGGTAAGATACCTGAAAAGTCACCTTATTAAACTATATGATAATTAATAATAGTTTTATATTATAATAATATATTTTATTAGGCAAACATACTAATAAACTATATTATTAATTTCACGTGATAGGAATATAATAATAACCTATATGTTAAAAAATTTCATAAAATTTTAAGACAGGTCAGTGCTTACTTCAATATTCATGAGTATTTTTATTTATTCTGGTGACTCCATAAAAATCACATCCAAGTTGATGTCGACAAAAAGAAAAGTTGATGCTGAGTGTCACATTTTTAATGAGTGGTGGCCAATTAATTACATTTTTTGCACTGCTCAATGATACTTGCACATGTATTATTTGTAATGAAGCCTTGTTGATGTTCAAGGAATATAATGTGAAACATCACTACACCACAAAACATGCTTCAAAATTACGATAATTTTTCAAGGAGCTTTGCAGCAGAAAAAACTCCAAGGACTAACCAAACTTTTCAAAGTCAACAACAGAAGATTAGAACTTTTACTCATCAAATTTTATCTGCAGTTAGAGTTAAGTTTTCGAGCTTCCTAAACCATTGCCGAAGGAGGAAGGGCCATTACAGATGGAGAATTTGTAAAATAAATTTGTTTGGCAATTGCTCAATAAGTATGTCCTGAGAAAGTAAAGAATTTTGTGTCTGTAAGTTTATCTTCATCAACTGTAACGAGAAGAATTGAAGATTTAGGAGCCAATATTCAAAATCAACTCGTAGAAAAGTTCGTGAATTCACAAGCCATACAGTTCAATTACTAATTTATAACCAAGGTGTAAATCAAAATTTTGCAGCAACTGAAGAGCTAGTTGCATTAAAAAGCTTGAAAGATACAACAGGTGAAAATATATTTTTGAGTGTCAGAAGCAATTGATGGCTTTAAATTGAATTGGGATTTGCTATCAGTGGTTATGACAGATGGCGCTAAAAATATGGTCGGAACTAAAATTGGGTTCATGGGTCAGCTTCATAAATACCTTGAGAGTAAAGATATTAAAAAACCAATGCAATTTCATTGTATAATTCACCAGCAGTCTTTGTGCAGAAAATTTTTGGGCATAGATTCAGTCATGTCAACTGTAATATCAACAGTAAATTTTATTCGCAAGATTGGTCTGAATCATTGGCAATTCAAAAATTTTCTTGAAACTATTGAGATTGAATACAGTGATTTGTTGACACACACTGAAGTATGATGGTTGAATCACGGTAACGTGTTGAAGTGATTTTTTTAACTTAGGATCAAAATAGATCTATTTATGAACAAAAAATTGAAACTTGTTCTGGAACTGGCAGATCTCAAATGGTTGTGGAACCTTGCCTTTTTAACAGATATATGTGAACACCTCAGTTTTCTTAATATGAAACTACAAGGACAAGACAAACTTGTCAATGAATTGTATTATAATGTCAAAGCATTTGAAACAAAACTGTGGTTATTTAAAAGTCAACTCAGGCCCGACGTAGCCCAGTGGTCAGGAGCAACAGTGCATAGCACGCATTCCTTGAGTGGACCGGGGTTCAAACCCGTGACTACTAAATACAATAAATATGTGTATTAGCGATTTATTGTAAACTCTACTGACTTGGTTATCGTGCCGGAGTATAAACAAAAATTTTTTACTTTGGAATAATTTTTCACATTTTTCACGTTGCAATAATTTATCTAAAAAATATGCCTAGTTGTAATTTTTCCACTGAAAATTTTGTTCAAAATATTAGTTTGTTGCAGGAATTTTGGATATTTTCTGATTTTAAAAATAATTCAAAGATGTTTGAACTTTTTTAAAATTCATTTAACATACCCATCAACGATGTTGATGAGAATTTACAATTAGAGTTGGTAGATCTTCAATCTAATGATGAACTGAAGACAATATTTGTTCAATCTAATACCGAGATAACAGTGGTGGGAGGAAATGTGGAAGCTATGGTCTGGGCGGCCTTGGCTGTTCTGGATCCTACAATCACTGTAACTAAAATTGGGGGTCTTTGCTCAACTGCTTGGCTCATTTGGCATGTGCTTGCCTTGAAGGGTCTTTCAGGCAGATTTATTTTATTTCAACTTACCTTCAATGTAGCCAGTATCAGCAACCCATTGAACCTTTCATAAACTATTTGGAGAATGCTTTTCATAGACTTGCTGGAAGGAGGGTGATAGTGTGCATGGATGCTAATGCTTCTTCCAGGATGTGGAACAGCCCAGTTTCTAACCCAAAAGGTGATCTGTTAGAGGAATTTATTCTGATCAGGAATCTGACCCTTTGGAATATGGCAGGACACCCACTAACCTTTGTTACAGCTAACAGACAATCGTATATCAATATCAGTTTCAAATAGTGCCTGTGGTAGCCACATTAGTAATTGGAGGGTACATATCTC
The DNA here is from genome assembly GCF_048544385.1 of Mastigoproctus giganteus. Classification (NCBI taxonomy): domain Eukaryota; kingdom Metazoa; phylum Arthropoda; class Arachnida; order Uropygi; family Thelyphonidae; genus Mastigoproctus; species Mastigoproctus giganteus. Next base: position 102,779,575 of record NC_143587.1, on the reverse strand, counting down.
CTGGCTATCAAGCGACCATAATGTTATAACTTTTAATTAGTATCAATACTGATACTAATTCCCCTGCTTTTAGATCATCACGATTTCCCCAGGCATAATACTCAGGGCACAACATGGGAAAAATCTGATAGGAATCTGAAAGAGAAAATAACACCCAAGATTTTAAATAGTCTTGCCGTGTTGCTGGCACAGTCCCAGGTGGAAGAAGTCCAAAATCTTATAAGGGAAGTATGCGATGCATTGTTTAAAAAGAAGAAAAGAAACAGGAATTATGTGCCATGGAGGTCCTTAAACCTTTCAAACTTGAGAAGATGTCTTAAGAATGCCAAGAGAAACTTCCAAAGGGCTAAGCAGAGTAACAGACCTGCCGACGAAGTGGACCATTTGGCGGAACTCCACAAGTCTGCCAGACGTCTATATTTTAACACAATACAGAGAGACAAAAAAAAAAAAAAAAAAAACGGCTTGGGAGCAAATGGTTGAGCAGACATTAAATAGTGAATCCTGGGCATGGCTTACAAAATAGTAGCTGAGAAAATTCACCCCAGCGAGGTATTTTCATCAGGTATTTTAATGACTGATAGAAGGGAGACCATTTCCTGGGCAGATTCTATTATTAACACTATATTGGACAGCATCATCTATCATGATAGCACTGTTCCAGAAACTACACAACAAACAGATATGAGGACTGAACACTTGATTTATTCAGGTCTAGCACTTGAAGAGCCTTTTACTTACGAGGAAACTGCTTAGCGGATGTGGAGCACTCAGCTATTGGCAAACATGGAAATTGCTAAAGTCAAGGCGAATCTTACGAGGTGTGGTTATCCCATCAATACCCTTGACAGGTGTGACCTACAGACACATGGCCATGTAATGACCAACAGAAACATCCAAGGTAATGACTCAGCCGCGAGCGCCTTTATCCCATACTACCCAAACCTATCACAACAGGTTTGTAGAGTCTTAAAATCACATGGGATAAAATGCGTATAACTCCCAAGCAGAAAATTACGATCCCTCACCTCTAAAGTAAAAACACTGGTCCCCAACTTACTACAAAGTGGATTGGTCTACCACATCTCTTGCCGTGACTGCACTAGCTGCTACATCGGGGAAACTGGGAGACAGTTCGAAAAACGCCTTTCCGAACACAAAAGAGCAATCCACTTAGCAGATGTGGAGCACTCAGCTATTGCCGAACACGTTTGGGCAACCCACCACGACATTGACCTACACCGCGATGTTGTGGTTGTGGATAAGTCCCGCCACTATCAACGACGCACCTGGTTGGAGTCGTTGAACATCAAATGCTCCAATGCATTACGACACTTTTATACCATGTGGATTAATAAAAAGAAAACAGGTTATTATTAATACTCATTATTTACAAGCACAATATTGACACTGAATTCTTATCTGTGATGTGTTAGGATTCTTTTCGAAGCTTAGACTTTGGTGGGCTGTAAGTTAAGAAATAAAATTTGCTAAAGGGGAAATTACTATTACAATAAATTAAAATTGCAATTTCACAGTTAAATTTTTGCATTTAACTCAGTCACTTTTAAATGAAATTAAACAATAACACTGGGATAAAACATAACACTGATACAAATTTGTTCTGTATAATTTCCTACGTAATGTGCAAGAATAGTTTATCCCTTTAAATTCATTAAGTAGTAGTAGTGGCATGTGATGCAAGAAAGCAAGTGTATGAGCTTATGCAGCATCAGCCAAAAAAAAAAAAAAAACACACACACCATTCCCTCCAAATGCCTGTCCAGTTCCTCCTTAAATTTATTTAACCTGTCAACTTCTACAACGACAGATGGAAGTTTGTTCCAGCAATTAACCACCCGCTGGCTAAAGGCAAATTTTCGCACATCTATTCTACATCTGTCTTTTCTTAATTTGAATTTATGCCCCCTTACGTTCATAATCTGAACAAGTGGAAGGATCCCATCTGAATTCAGCGTGCTAAACCCATTCAAGGCCTTATACACCTCAATCAGATCACCGCGCAGGTGCCTGGTCTCCAGCCACTGCAATTTGCAAAACTTAAGCCTCTCTTGGTAAGAGGATCCCTTCATTCCCCTGACCAATCTTGTTGCCCTTCTCTGTACATGCTCAAGTAAATCTACATCCTTCCTAAAATGAGGCCTCCAGACCTGTACACAGTACTCAAGGCGTGACCTGACCATTGCCTTATACAGAGGGACAATCACCTCCTTCACCCTGCTAGCAAAATTCCTATATATCATTGACAAAACCCCATGACCTGCCCTGGCAACCTGTCTACATTGCTCAGAAAACTTCATATCTGACTGCACAATTACTCCCAGGTCTTTTTCATTTTTTACCACCTTAAGTGTAGTACCACACAGTTGGTACGTTTCTCTGGGGTTACTTCTACTCATATGCAGTACTTTGCATTTGCCAAGGTTAAACTTCAGATGCCACTTCTTAGCCCATCTGTCCAAATTATCTAGATCCTGTTGCAGTAGCACACTGCCATTAACAACCCTGCCAACCTTTGTATCATCTGCAAACTTCGACATTAAGCCTGATATACCTTCATCAATATCATTGATAAATATACAAAACAACAGTGGACCTAACACCGAACCCTGTGGGACTCCACTAATAATAACATTAGTCCACGAAGAACAGCAACCATTAATTACCACCCTCTGTCTTCTCCCACTTAACCATCCTTTTATCCATTGTAGCAACTTACCCTTAATACCATTCTGCTCCAATTTGTACAATAGTCTTCCATGCACAACGGTATCAAAAGCTTTCCTGAAATCCAAATATATCATATTAAAATTATTTTTTGCATCCAGTTCCTTTGTAACCACATCATAATATCCTATCAAATTTGTCAGACAAGACATTCCCTTAATAAACCTATGCTGTGTCTGAATTATTGCTGCAGTCTTGTCTAGATGATCCTACAATGCATCTTTAACCACTGACTCCATTATTTTACCCAGAACAGAAGTAAAACTAACTTGTCTGTAATTACTTGTGTCACTCTTCGATCTCCCTTTGTGAATTGGGGACACATTTGCACATCTCCAGTCCGTGGGAACCTCCCCTGAGTCCAAGGATGCTCTCATAATTATGGCTAAGGGTTTGCTTAGTTGCTTTGCCACCTCCTTTAATATAACTGGATAGATCCCATCCACCCCAGGTGCTTTTCTTATGTTTAACTTCAACAATTTCTCCTCCACTTTGCTTTCAGTTATTACAAAATCATTAAGTATCCTGCTAAAATTTGATAACCTTCTGCCATTTTCAAACCTTAATAATTCCTCATGTGTGAATGTAGAGGCAAAATACTCATTCAGTTTGTTTTCTATCTGAGTAGGATCATCAACAGTTGAACCATCGATGTCAAGTGGACCAATCAGATTCATCCCTTTCCTTTTAGAGTTTATATAAGTAAAGAAATCCTTGCTGTTTTTCTTAGCATCTTTTGCCAAGGATTTCTCATAATCTGCCTTCGCCTGCCTAACCTCCTTTGTGACCTGATTACAGACTAGCTTATATCTGCCATAGCCTTCTGAGTCGCTTGATAATTTATATGCATCCGATGCATTTTTCTTCTCTTTTACGAGTCTCATTAGTTCATTCGATAACCATTTAAGCCTAAAGCTTGAACAATATTTCTTAATAGGTATGAAACTTTTAGTAGCATCCACGATTAATTCCTTGAATGCTTCCCACTTAGAATTTACTGTTGGTAATATCGTCAGTTGATCCCACTGTACAGAATTTAAAAACTGTTGGAGACCACTGTACTCACCCTTACGGAAGCAAAAACCCTTTCCTTTACTCCTGATGGTAATTAAATCTTTAAGTAAATCCCACATCAGTACACTATGATCACTGCCACCTAGTGGTTCCTTTATCTGCAAATTCTGCTGCAGAAAACAATCATCCAATAAATCCACAAAAGTCTGACTAGTGTGTGAGTGACCAACCCACAAGTTCCAGTCAATATCTGGGAAGTTAAAATCCCCATTATAAGACATTCCGATTTACTAGCCCACTATTTCTCTGTACAATTGTTCATTGTACTCATTAGACCTATAACACACTCCTACTCTTATTTTTGCTTTCGCAGTGCTTATGTCACACCAAACTGACTTAACAGTGCACTGTTCATTTATATCAACTAGATGCACTTCTTTTGATTTTATGTTTTTCTTAATTAACAGCATAACACCTCCTCCCTTTCTATCCTGTCTATCCTTTCTGTACACATTGTACTCCCCAAATTACAGTTCAGCATTCCTTATATCTGGGTGACACCACGTCTCTGCTATCCCAACAATATCCGCCTTTGATGTCTTGACCAACACTTCAAATTCATCAAATTTATTTACTATACTTCTAGCATTGGTATACATGCAAGCATACATGCTCCTACTCCTAGTTACCCTAACACATCCCATATAGCCACCTATTTCAGAATGACTGCCATCCGTCCCTGAAACCCCCAACACCCCACACTCCAGGTCACTACTTATTCTAATAGAATACATAACTAGTACCTGATTGATCGCATAGTTTATTGTAATGTAATAGAAATTTATCATTAAGTAACTTTTGTTTCCCTTTATCTTGCACTCTCATTTAGGTTTGATAAAAAACTTTGCCAAATAACATATCATTGTCGATACTATACCTGTAAATGATATGTATCAATAAAAACCTATTGCTTTTTTCTAATCCACATTATGACACAAATGTCTCACAATATATATATATATATATATTCACATATTTTTATTTTAATAGATGATAACCATGTATCATTATTTCATTTCCTAATCATATCAGAATGTTTTTGTTTTGGATGGGTCAGTATACCTTTCAGTTGTTCGTATATTTTACACTGATTTCAAACCACAAAAGATATTTAAAATCAGAAAAATTATTTATGCTTTCAACATTCTGGAAAAAAAAAATGTGTTCTTACATGATGTTCTGCATCCAAGCTAGTCACAGCTGCATGAACAACTTTCACATTAGGGCAATGGGACTCCAATATATGCCTTGGTTTCTCTTCAATTTCAAAGTCTTCAAGCATCCTTGTCATCTAAAATGGAGGGGGGAAAAAGTGATGTGTAAAGCATAAATCTTTCAGTTATTCATAAATAAATTTATAGTCAAAAATTAAAAATGCCTGACAATTTAATTCTTGAAAGATTCATGAGGAATGACCAAAATTCTGAGTTACAAACCTTACTTAGTTTTCTCGATACACAATAATACCCTTCTTCTACAAATTCACGAATTATTATTTCATTTAATTCCTGGCCTAGTTAGTCATGAAAGGCCAACTGCTATTACCCCAAGTACATACAGTATAATAGTGGAAATTAAATTGTTGCCCTTTTGATGCTGAATACTGTAGGCATAGTGGGTTGACTCAAAGGCAAAGTAACTAGTCCATTACTTCTAAAATTACACTGATTAATAGTGTTAACTGAGAGTCAACTGAAGCCAATTACTTGCCTTGTTACTCCCATATATCTTAGCCAAAATTAGACTATTGAATTTTTTTTTTTTTTTTTTAAATGTAAACCCCAAACACGAGGTATTAGAACCTATACTACTTAGTACTGTGCTTGGGTTGGAGATTGAGAAGATGAAAGAAGATATCTGTTGACATTGGACTTGAACTTCTATAGACTAATTTTCAGGAAATATGTATGAAGGAAGGTTGTTCCAGAAAACGGCAGTTGAATGAATAAACGAGGAAGATGAAAAGTTGGTTCTGGTTCTGTGAGTTTGAAGTTGGACAGTAAATGGATGTTGGCGGCACGTGTTCGGACTGTTTTGAAAGAGAGAGCGGGAATTATAGAAGCCAATTCAGAAGAACAGTGCCCATGGAAGTATCTGTAGAAGAGGCATGCAGCAAAAATAGTACATCTATGAGAGAGCGTGTGGAGAGACTCTGTTAGAGATGAATCATTAATTAACCTAACTGCCCTCTTCTGAATGGAATCAAGAAGCCCGAGAGAGGTTTTGGGGGCACCACCCCAGATGTGGGAACAATATTCCATGGCTGGGCGGATTTGCAATTTATACAGAGTGAGCAGCCGTTTGGAAAAAAAGTAATGCTGAGCGCGAAAGAGAAAACCAAGTTTTTTAGATGCAAAGGAAGCAATATTTGTAATGTGCTTATGCCAAGAGAGAGATTAGAAATCAAGGTAATCCCCAAAAGAGATATATCATTTTGCCGAGAAATCGGAGTGTCACTAAAGATAAGCATAGGAGCAGAAGAATACTTTTTGTGAGATATAAGACAAGACTGAGTTTTAGAAGGGTTGAAATCAACTAAGTTGTCTTTGCCCCACTGGAGAATTACCCGAAGATCGGCATTTAAGGAATTGGTAGCAGATTTTCGAGAAGTCGAAGCTGATTGAGCAGGACAAGGTTTCTCAAAATGGAAAGTGGAATGCAATGTGCTATCATCGGCAAAACTATGGATAGGATTTCCAGTCAATGGAAGAAGGTCATTAATATACTAGAGGAAAAGAGTGGGAGAAAGAACTGAACCTTGAGGGACACCAGCATTAGTTGAGAAGTTAGAAGACAGAGCCATCTACCATCACCCTCAGTGAGCAATCAGAGAGAAAACTGGATAACCAATTACTAAAAACAGTTGGCAAACCATAAGATGGAAACTTGTTTAGAAGACCATTATGCCAAACACGATCGAAAGCCTTTGAGATTTCAAGAGCAAATACCTGTGTTTCACCGAACCTTTCCATTGAATTAGTCCATAAATGGGTAACACAAGCCAGAATATCACCAGTGGATCGACACTGCCGGAATCCATATTGGTGATCGTTGATCAGACGGAAGGTTTCTAGGTAGTTTAAGAGTTGGCGGTTAATTGATTTCTCCATTATTTTAGAAAGAGTAGAAGTAATTGCAATGGGACGATAATTGGATGGGAGGGATTTGTCACCCTTTTTAGGAACTGGCTGGATATGAGCAAATTTCCAAGCAAAAGGAAAAACACCTTTGGAATAAGAAAGTGAAAAAAGGCGGCAAAGAATAGGAGTAAGTTCAGGAACACAGGTTTTGAGAACAAGTGGAGAAATACCATCGGGACCTGGGGCTTTCTTAGCATCAAGATTCATCAAAATCCTTCTGACATCCTTTTGACAAAAGACCACAGGAGGCATTGAATGGTGGGAGGTGTTTTACCAAGATCATTAATACATGAGTTGGAAGAAAAATGGGAAGCTAGCAGGTCAGCTTTATCCTTGGCTGAAGTGACAACAGAACTATCTGGTTTGGACAGAGGTGGGAGCAGAGATGGGCAAAAGTTGCGGCCAATAGTTAAATCTATTGGCTGCATTTAACTATACTGTTTACTCACACAATATTTCTGAGCTGACTGCTGGTGAATCCAATCAAAAATGTACAATATGAGCATAGTCTGAAACATCAGCATCAAAATTTATACTGGATTTTCCTTTTATAAGTTGAACTATTTTTATCTTAACTCTTCTGGTATTAACTCTGCTGTATGCTATTCTCTGATATGTGCTGGAAAACAAAGAAAAGCAAAAATTAATATCTGGCTGCCACAGCTTTTAACGATTACAGAAATTCTGCAGGCACACCTTCAACATGATTTGTGCATGCAGACTGAAATTTTATGGCACTTGTTCCTCAAATTATTGGCTGGTTCACATGCAGGTTGAAAAGTCTGACTTCCTCTCAGCTGCTATCCAAAACACTTGATGTGTTCAACTGAATTATTAAGAGTATCCCTCTAGCTGACTAAGACAGGTACCCTCATCACCAATACAAATAGAGCCCTCCTTTTTCTGAAGAATTCCCACAATGCAAGTGAGAAAATTATCTAGAATGTCATAGCACACAGCAGCAGCAGCAGCAATATTCATGGTTATATGTGAAAAAACTAGAATAAAGCGAATAAATCAGTTTTATTATTAGCATAGGCATATGATGCGAGAAAGCATCAGCCAAAAAAAAAAAAAAAAAAAAAAAAAACCCTTCCCATTTCACCCCCATCGACTCACTCCAAAAGTTTGTCCACTTCTTCCTTGAATTTATTTAAGCTATCAACTTCCACAACAACAGATGGAAGTCTGTTCCAGCAATCAACTACCCATTGGCTAAAGGCATTCCACACATATATTCTACAACAGTCTTTCCTCGATTTATGACCCCCTCGGGTTCGTAATCCAAGCAATAAAAAGAATTCCATCAACACTGATGCCTGCTCAAACCATTCAAGACCTTATATATACACCTCAATCAAATTACCTCGCAGGTGCCTAGTCACCAGATGCTGCAATTTGCAGAACTTAAGCCTTTCTTGGTAAGAGCGCCCCTTTATTCCCCTCACCAATCTTGTTGCCCTTCTTTGTAGTCATTCTAGCAACTCTACATCCTTCCTAAAATGAGGCCTCCAGACGTGTATGCAGTACTCAAGGTGTGGCCTAACCATTGCCTTATACAATGGGATAATCACTTCCTTATTCCTGGTAGCAAAATTCCTGTATATCCTGTATATCATTCCTGTGTATCTGAAGTTATAATATAACTATCAGGTTTTAACAGAGGTGGGAGTAGACGGATAAGTTACAGCTTTGGTAAGAGACTAGAATACTCAACTACCTGTTTGAACAAGAAGTTTTCATCTTTGCAAGAATTATTTCAATGGCATGATCTGAGTAAACACTGAAATCAGAAAATTTAAAACAGTAATCCAACCAAGGAAAAGAAGAATAGAAATATCACATCATCCCATTTTGCATTCTTGTAATGCCAAATAACATGAGGCTGAGAATGGCTGCAAGGCAAAGGCACCATTGGAGAAGAGACCATTACCAAGTTGTGATCTGAGGTACCCAGAGGACCACCAGTCTTAACCGTGTACTTGGAAGGACTGTTCATGAAAAAAAAAAAAGTGGTGGTGTGTGGTTAGGATTGTCTGGTATGCTAGTAGTTAATGAACAATCTGTGTCAGATCAGATCATTACTAATTGCAAGAGCCTCAGCATCCGATCCAGCTGGATCCATGTGGCTAGAAAACAGAAGCCAGCTTGAGTTGTGAATATTAAAATCACCAAGGAAAATTATCTTGCACTTAGGAACATTGGACTGGAGAAAGTAAAGTTTATAAGAAAGGAAGGCGGGAGAATAATGGAGGCAACAGATGAATTTGACAGAATGTGGTAAAGAGATTTTAAGCCAAATTATTAAGTTTCTGACACAATTAATATTATAGCAGCAGACATGTGCACAAGTACCACCTTTGAAGCAACAGGAATTGTACAGTGAATAATTAGGACAACTGAGATGATCAGTGGTTGAATCAATGGACAACTGAGATTCTGTCTGAAAAAATAAGTGGTGCTTGGCAGACTGTAAATAGAAATCAATAGGTTTGTTCTATTTGTTTGTCTATTCATGACATATTCAATAGTAAGAAAAGGTGGGGGGCATCCTATAAAAAGTAATGAAATTTTTGGATATGGCATTCACACACAGTGAGAACATACCTAGCTCCTTGATATGACACAGCCTCAACAATTCCAATCTCATACACACTACTCGAGCTCTCTCCATTAACTAGCTGGCAGAGTAGAGGCAGCGAGATTATACACTAGCTCATCCAGATGGCTTCTAGAGAGTTGCAAATAGTTTCTGCCTGGTGGACAACTAGTGGCTGGCCTGCCAAAATCATTTTAGAGCTGCACCCTTGAAATGTAAGGAAGTTTGGATCTTTCCATGAGGACCGTTTTAACCTCAAAAGACATAAATCATACTGCATGACGGAAGAGATGGGAAACGGGGTTGTTACAAGTAAGTCTGACTTACTTACCAGTGTATATTTATATAAATATAAATGAATATAAATAAATATACACTGAATAGGTTAGGTTAGACTTACAGGAACTCTCTGACTTGGGTAAGGGTTGCATTCTGTTAGTCACATAAGTTGGAACTAACGGACCGCTACACAAGTCAGAATTTCCCCCATGCTTGTGCAGCACTTGCAACTGTGCTTGGTGAATTGATTGAATCAAAAAATAAATGTTCGATGAACATGTAAATAGAATTATTTATTGTATTTATTAAATTTATCTTGTGCGCAGGAAAAATTACAAAAGCGTGCAATTTAAAAAAATTTTTAAATTATAAAATTACAAAAAAAGAGAGAGGAAATGGGCATAATGTCAGTAAATTTTACCTCTCGAGCATCGTTGCCAGAATCAATGTCTTCAGCTGATAAGTACATGGCTGCGGAAGTTGAGGGCTGTGGAGATTTAAAAGGGGTCGGCCACTCAATCTTACGAAAGAACATATTAATGGAAGATTGGACGGTGGCTTTTTTCTTTTCATCATAGATTTCTTTGTAGCAAGAAAGCATATCATTCACCCCTCTGTTAACGTTTAAGAATCATTCGCTGTCAGGATCCATCTTCTCAAACCTAGCCATTGCCTATGCAGTTTCATGAAATGCCACTGCCATCTCTCTGGTGATGAAGCGTCTCAGCTCTTCATTTGGTTCATCTTGAGCTTCACATTTTCTTTTTTCACTATCGCTGCCTGCGAGTCAATAAATTCTTCATTAGATAATTCCTTCTCTTCTTCCTCTATTAACTTTGGCATGTCTTTGGCATCAACCCCCAACTGAACCAGCTCTGCAATCTTATCTGTAACCTCTTCATGATTCATCTTTTTCAAATCCTTCAAAGCCTTTTACGTGCCGTGGACATATTTTCTTCCATGCGCCATTTAAACAACTTTTAGTAATTTCCGCCCAGGCCTTATTAATGTTTAAGATGGCATGGTAAATATTGTAAGATTTCCAAAAGTCTCTTGATGTAAAATTTTTCTCATCCACTACTGCAGACAATGCCTTAGCATAAATAGTATACCTCAGTGCCTAGTATGCCTTTTAAATTCAAAAAAACACCCTAATCCACAGGTTGGATGAGTGAAGTCGGGTTGGGCGGTAGAAGTACGACTCTCACATTCGAATTGAAATCATCTAGATGCGTAGAATGTCCAGGAGCATTATCTAACAGGAGCAAAATCTTGAGAGGAATGTCATTGTCTTTAGAATATTTTTCAACCTCGGGAATGAAGCAGCATTTAACCAATCCTCAAAGAGAGATATTATTATCCATGCTCTCTGGTTCAATCGGAAATGCACGGGTAGGGTGGCTTTATTGATGCCCTTAAATGCACAAGGATTTCCAGAATGGTACATAAGCAGTGGTTTTAATCCTTAATCTCCCGCTGCATTAGCCCGAAGATATCTTTTGACGCCTTGAAACCTGGCATTGTATTTTCCTCTTTGGCAATATATGTTCGACCCGGCATTTTTTTCCAATACAGAGCAGTTGCATCAACGTTAAAAATTTACTGCGTCAAATACCTTCATCAATAATTTTTTCCAACACATCACAAAATTTCACTGCAGCTGCAGAATCGGCACTGGCGACTTCACCGCATACTTTTACGTTGTGGAAACCAATGCAATGCTTGAACCTATTAAACTACCCATTGCTTGCCACGAACTTGGGTTGGAGTTTGCCATACTTATCGTTACTATCTTTATAAATAGTTGTTGCTTTTGCTTGAATGGCCATTGGACTCAGGGGCACTTGCTTCTGAATCTGATTTTCCATCCATATTATTAACAGCTGTTCCATCTTCGATATAACACCTGAAGGCTGTTTTGTGATCACTATTGATCTTAAGTGCATTGATCCTTTGATATGTTCTTTTATATGCACACCGTCCTTTAAAATAGTATTCACTGTTGTAGCAGCGAGATCTAATTCTCTTGCAATAGATGACAATCTTTATTCTGCTTCATACTTCTTAATCATTTTTATCTTCATTTCTAAATCAATTTTGTTTCATTTCCTAGCACTGCCACCACTTGCACTTTAAACTGGTCACTTTCCCTTCATCATTGTAATATATAAATAGGAATGAAGAGAAGTTTCTGAAGATTTGTTTTTTATATGATTGAAGATTTCAGGGAAGGGGAACACAACTCACCATAAAAACCCACACAATTGCAATAAGATAGAGTTCACTACCCATTTGTAATGAGATGCACTAACAAAGAAGCCCAATAAACCAGAAAGTACAATTTGTTTTATGGTCGTGACCTCCAGAAACGTGCTTTAGAAAAATATCACAAAGGCGTTCAAAATTTATTCTTATAACTGGAAAGTATGATAATGATGAAAATGTAGTGCAATTTCTATTATAAATATTACCTTTCAGTGAGATAAATTTCTCAGTAATATAGCAAAATTTAACTTCCAGCTTGGAACGAATTACAAAAAAAAAACAAAAAAAAAAAAAAAACAAAAAAAAAAAAAAAACCACCAATGTGTTACTCGGTTCACAACACGATATTTTCACGATATCTTCTGTTATTCCTATGGGATGAAAAACACGTTTCCACAATTTTTTTAAGTTTGCACCAGTCGGCAAAAACTTACATAAAGTCGAATTTCCATAAGTCAAGTATTACTTAAGTCAGGGAGTTCCTGTACTTGTAATTTACACTGGAACTAGGATAACAGACAAGTACCAAATTGTATTACTGATCACTTTTGAAGTTCTCTCTCTTTACAAATTTCAAACAGCAGTTTTCTCCTGCAGTTTTTGAATTAGCAAAAAAGTTGCTTTTAAATGTTCAGCTTATATACCCTTCCTTTTTTGCATATCCAGTCATTTTTAAAACATCAAAACATACATTACAGAAGACTGCTTGTTCAAATATTTTTTATTAATGCTAATGTTCTTAGCTTTTTACACTGGTACTAAAATAAAGGCAAGCAATTTACACAATGTCAATAAAAACATAAAAATGCAACCATGATAGCAAGATATGAAAACAGAGGAGAAAGGAAGAAACCATACTGTAAACAATTCTAATTAAAGCAGAGCCACTATTTCATTTAATGAACTGAAATACCATGAACATTAAATAAAAACTGATACCACAAATTTCAAAGTAAAAAACTCCAAAATAAAAAGTTAAAATAATGTATGCAGTGTATTACATTATAGGCCCAGTAGCAAATAGTAATAATACATTTTTTTTTAACAAAATGTCAACTCATTGATATGAAAATTTGTTACAAAGATGCCTAAAATATTCTAAGCAAGCACTGAAGTTGATCACAGCAAAATCATCAAAATTTTAAATAAATTTATAGAGGGAACACTATGAAATTGGAACTGAACTTAGAACCATCCCAGGGACTAACAGAATACATACTGAAAATTTGGTAGCAATTCACATTTTTTTTGTTGATTAATGCAAAAACCATACTTTCATTTATGCTGATATTTGTGTGTGTAGGGAGGGGGAAAGATAATGAGGGCTGTGAAACTGAACATGAAATTTTCCCAAGGACTAACAGAGCATGTTGAAATTCTGGCCTCGATCTGACTTTCATTCTAGAGTAATAAGCAAAATATATACAAATAGATTTCTACGGTCTCACGCAGGGAGGCTATAATCAATCTTAAAAGCTTTCCAGGGACCAATGAAACATATGCTGAAAATGTGATAGCAATTAAACGTTTTCTTATTAAATAATGTCTAAACATATTTTCCATTACAAGTTAGGTAATATACAGAATGCATTACATTTCAGGCACATTTTATTTTTTAATTAAAATAAATATTTTTTTTTTGTCTTTTTCTGTGATTAACTGAAGCAAAAAGTAAGTATAGTTATCTTACTATCAGTTACTAAGATTATAACATTAATAAAAGAACATTTAATAATAATAAAAAAAAAAAAAAACTCTACACTTTCATGTAACTTAGCTGTTCAGTTTAATTACAATTCTATATTTATGGCTCTTCCCCATATACTTTTAGGTATTTTTTCTCTATATACACATATATCTATTTACAAGCAACAGTCTTATCTAACAGTACCAGTCTTATTATATTACAATGATGAAGGAAATATATTACAATGATGAAGGAAAAAATATATAATGATTGCCAGATTTCTGTTCATCCGATTCTAATGAAACTTGGGATGGCTCAACAAATCTTTTTATATGAACCAAATAATAAGAGATACAAATAAATAAATCCAATTTTAACCTAATTAATTCAAACAAAAGCAAAATCACAAAAGTTAACCAAAAACTACAAATTTGAGTAGAAATAAGAGTGGAAAATTGCTCTAATAACTTGATCACTATAATGCACTTGAAATTAAGCACATCATAAATCTGATTAACATATTCAAATTACACTTATTAGAACCAAAAAAAACCCAAACATGAACCAATAAAAACTGAAATAAATACTAAATCAGGAATAAATAAAAAAAGTTATCATATACATTACTGGCAAAGATCATTTCTGTTCAACTTCAGATACAAACTAAGTAACTAACAGACAAACCACAGAAATTCCCAGCAATAACTAAAATTATTTGCATAATATCCTCAACTAACAATCATATCTAACATGACAAACACACCATAATGAAATAATGAAAGTGAAGATAGGCCTTAAAGTTGATTGTTTGTTATTTAGGAGCATTAGCAACTAAGGCCATATTGCTCCGGAAATGCGGTGGTCATTCCCTGACCTTTCCGCATCCTCCATATTTGGTGGTGACGGGCTCGAACCCCGGTCTAATCAAGAAGCGTGTGCTACACACTGCTGCTCCTTCCCACCTGGCTACGGAGGCACCTGCCTTAAAGTTGAATCAAAAATACTTTTTGCCCTGAACCATTGATGAATAGACTAAAATTAAAAGGAGATAATACATGTGTTTGAATCCTAGTGGAAACCTGAAAAGGCAAAAATTGGAAATGAAAAGTTAGAATGGCTATATTCCCTTGAATAATATAACAGTTATATAACTATAAAAAGGAGATAGGATTCGCACGAGTAAAAGCGAAAAGAAACAGACTACAAGAAAATGTTAACCTATCTATCCTTAGTTCATAAAGCCCAATCTCCAATAGTAGAAGGGCACTTTATTAATAGCAATTTTAAGCTACATTTCTTTTTCTAAAGTCTCAAATGTACCAAATCCCTCTGCTCCCTATACACATTTCCAAGCCTTTGGACAAGTGACTTTTTTTTTTTTTTTTATGAAAACCCCAAACACAAAAGGTATCAAAGCCTATAGTACTTAGTACCGTGCATGGGTTGAAGGAGAAGTATGGGGGAGGGGGATGCCGGAAACTTTGCTCTAGAGACTAAACATGGGTTTCACCACTTCATAGCACATACATTAAAGAAGACTGCTTGTTCAAATCTTTTTTTATTAATGATAATGTTCTTAGCTTTTAATATCTGTTGCTAACATTGCATCTGACAGGTGACACTTTATTTTCATTTACTTTTTAAATTTGTAAACAAAATCAAATCTTCCCATGTACCCTTGCCTGCTAATATTATCTAACTGGTTATACAGTGTTTTCTGCTTTCCTTTTGATACACTATAAATTATAGACATAAAAACTGCTGATAAAAGTACATATATTCACACTGCATCCACCAGACATGTGAGCATCTGGGTTTCAAGCTTGGGAATCACTAACCTTAAATTCTAAAAAAAATATGATAAAAACTTTATTATTATTGTTTCTCTCATTTATTTTCATTCAATAATTTTTAATTAGGTTTTGCAAATCAAAATTAACAGATCACCATTTTCAATTCAGTAAAAAAGCTAAGAATAAATTTTTATAATAAAAACAAAATGAGGTATCACACAAATGCCACATGAGCATCTTTGTTAAAATTGAGGGAGTAATGTAAGGTTAATTAGGATGCTAATTTACATGAAGTGAAAAAGAGGCCAACTATAATCATATCATTTGTAGGTACTCTAACAGCTTCTGAAATTACTACTAAATATATTGCAAATCCACCCTTTTTTTTTATTATATTATCTTTCTGCTTATCATTCATAACTTTTTCCTGAGCTAACTTCAAAGTAGTTAAATCACTTGGAGTACCCAAGAAAGTGTAAGAAGTTATCTTTAATCAAATTAATTTCATCTAAAGTTTCAAGGAACTATATTTGAGTGAAACCAAAAAGTGAGCTTTCATAAATAATTTCTTATGTGATACCAGACTACGACTTTGAACATTATGGCAATTTTCTCTTTTGGAAGGCTTATGATAAATTTTTGGAAAAGTTTGGTGTCTTTGGTAGAAAATTTTCCATAAAAGAATTATACCATTGATGAACCAACAAATTTTTATGTAATATTTACACCAGACGTGACCAAAGACCAAGCCGGCTCTTTAGCAACTACCAGAGAAATAGAAATGTGGACCGAAAGAATTCATGGCTAAAAAAGGAGGAAAAAAAGGGAGGGAACGGGGGGAGGGGGGAATCTCATGAGCAGCAACAAAATATTAACAATTTTAATGCCAGATAACATTTTTCGAGAAATTCACAATTTCTTTCTTTTATTCACACAGAATAAAAGAAAGAAAGTTTTTTTTTCCCCTAGAAATATTTGATGAAAACATAAAATATTTCTATGGGGAAAAAAACTGCCTTTATTTATGGCCATTTCACTGGGAAATAGCAGTTGCATCACCAAAACATGTTGCCTACTTTTAAAACAGGCCCTAACATATGCAAATGACCATAAAAATTCAATTAGTTTTTTTTTTTTTCTTGAAAATATTTCCCTATCATTTTACAATATTATAAGGTTATACAATATTATTTTAATAAAATGTTCCTTTTTTGTTAATAATTAAATTAAAATTAAGCTATTAATCGTGATTTTGAAATGAATTAATCTAAAAAGTAAGCTTTTATTAACAAAATTCATACTTGTGTGATACTATACTCAGGGCAGTGGAAAATGGGGGGGGGGGCGGCCTGTGCAGTCAGATATGAAGTTCTATGAGCAACAGACAGGCTGCTAGGACAGCTCATAGGATTTTGTCAATGATATACAAAATATAAGGTAATGGTCAGGCCACATCTTGAGTAATACATACAGGACTGGAGGCCTCATTTTAGGAAGGATGTGGAATTGCCGGAATGAGTATAGAGAAGGGCAACAAGATTGGTGAGGGAGTACAAAGGAGTGTTCTTACCAAGAAAGGTTTCAGTTCTGCAAATTGCAGCATCTGGAGACTAGGCACCTGCGAGGTGATCTAACTGAGGTGTTTAAGACTGAATGGATTGAGCTTTGTTTGTTATTTTTGTTATTTGGTTTTTAGGAGCATTAGCAACTAAGGCCATATTGCTCTGGGATATGCGGTGGTAATTCCCTGACCTTTCCGCATCTTCCGTATTTGGTGGTGACGGGCTCGAACCCTGGTCTAATCAAGAAGCGTGTGCTACGCACTGCTGCTCCTTCCCACCTGGCTACAGAGGCACCCATGGATTGAGCAAGTTCAATGCTGATGGGATTCTTTCAGCTCAGACTACACGAGAGGGACATAAATTCAAATTGAGGAGACTTTTCCGATAGTCAATCATGAAGAGTGACAGAAAAGAGGCCAATATGGGTGTGTTCTATTTCTGTAATAATCATTCTGCAGGTATATACTCACTAGATTAAATTTTAATTTTATGATTATGGCAAATGACAGTTGCAGAGTAGATGTTTTGAAGTTTTCCTTTAGCCAGCAGGTGGTTGATGGCTGGAACAAACTTCCACCTGTTGTTGTGGAAGTTTGTTCCAGCAATCAGTTGCTAGCTTGAATAAATTCAAGAAACTAGACAAACTATTGGAGCAAATGAATAGGTGAAAAGGGAGGGTGTCTTTTTTTTTTTTGGCTGATGCTGCATAAGCTTTCTTTCTTGCATCAATTGCCACTGCTAATGCTTCAGAGGCCTATTGCTCTCAACTCTTCAAAGAGAATGTGCATCTTGCAAGAGTATGTGGCTCTCACAGTTACTAAGTTTAGCCTGCCCTGGTTTGCATTATAAACATTGGTAGAAGGTGATAGCAAATCAAATGAGTAGATTATAATCATCAGAATCAATAATCACTCATGATTATAATCATCAGAAATAATTTTGGCATCCCACAAATATACACATGAGATTTCAGTAAACTGTTATACAAATTCTAGTAGGGTGCAATAGGTTAAAATTACTGCTATGGATAAAGGGATAGCAGAATTGTAGGAGACAATGTTTATTAATGGCTGCTCTTCATGAACTAGCATTATTAGTAGTAGCATATGATGCAAAAAAACGAGCTTACATAGCATCGACAAAAAAAAAAAAAAAAAAAAAAAATCCCACATCACCTGTCCACATTCCTTCTAAACATTTCTCTAGTTCTTAATTTATGCAAATTACCTACTTCCACAATGACAACAGAGGAAACTTAAAACAAACAATCAACTATCCTCTGGCTAAAAGCAAATTTCTGCTATCTATCTATTTGGCAACCATCCTTCCTCAATTCAAATTTAAACCCCTCATGTATTGTGTAGGCAAGAATAAGGATTGCAATTTGCAGATCTGAAGTCTTTCTTGTTAAGAGTACCTTTTTATTCACTTTGCCTAATCTTTGTCCTTCTCTATACCCATTCCAACAGATCCACATCCTTCCTAAAATGAGGCTCCCAAACCTCTATGCAGTACTTGAGACGTGGTCTAACCACTGCATTATACAAGGGGATAATCACCTCCTTATCCCTGCTGTCAAAATTTCTGTATATCATTGACAAAACCCACAAGCTGCTGTTCTTAATTACCTTCAGTGTGGAAGTACCACAATGTTGACATGCTATTCAGCAATTACAGTATCCATATACAGTACCTTGCATTTGTCAAGTTTAAGCTTCAATTGCCACTTCTCAGCCCACCTGCCTAATTTTTCTAGATCTTGTTGCAAGTAAAAAAAAAAAGTAGCATACCCTGATTACTATCATTAACAACCTTGCCAACTTTTGTATCATCTGCAAACTCAGACATCATGAGTGATATGCTTTCATCAATATTATTAATAAATACTAAAAACAATAATGAGAGTCCAGCACAGAATCCTAGGGAACTCCATCAATAACATTAGTCCAAGAAGAGTAGAGCCCACTGATAACCACTTATTATCTTCTCTCATTCAACTAACCCTTTATCCATAGCAGTAACTTGCCCCTAATGTCACAATGCTCCAATTTGCACAGTCTTTCATGTGGAAGATTATCAAAAGCTTTTCCAAAATCTAAGCATTTTATGTCAAAACTATTTTTTGCATCTGGTTCCTTTGTTAATGCACTATAGTAACTAATCAGATTCAGATTGGTAGGACAAGATCTCCTCCCTTAACAAATAAATGCTATGATTTCTGTTGTTGTTGTTGTTGTTGAAGTGTTTTAAGCACATCAGAAACTAGGCCATATTGTACTGTATATGTTTGCAAGTTGTGTGGTTGATTTGCTGTTTGCTGGACAAAAAACTTCTAAGCAAACAGCAAATTGATCATATTCATTTAAATGTATACAGTGGGAAAAACAAAAAAAAAACCAGCATTTTTCTGAATTTACTAAGAATTATTCTATGGCAATATCATTTTGAAACTCAGAAATTCAACAGTACTATGATGCATTTCTCAAAAAGGCTACATTCCTCTCCGTTTTATACATATTTCATACATTTATAATTTTCTTGTTCAAAAGCACTCGCACACCACGAAGTGGCAACTATAATGCATGATACTAAACATGTGTTATGGTAAGCAGCGAGTAGTTTGAAGCCAAAATAACTGTAAATTACAAACTAAATAGCTAAAAAAATTAACAATCAGCACAATAACAAACAACACTTCAAAGATGGAAAATTATCAGCACTTCTTGCTGTACTACAAATAAATACTAAATAAGATTGGAATAATCTTAAAGGTAATGCCTCACGCACAATCACAGCTTTGTTCAATTTGTCTGTAAAAAGAACCAAAGGGGAGGGTGGGGTGAAAACGCTTACATATGGATTTGATCATGCATTTCCAAAGTAATAAAAACATGTGAAACTCATTTATCCATTACATTACTGTTTCACAATATTGTAATTTACAATGTCAGTTAATCATATGAAAATTTCATTTCATAAATCACTTAATTTCAATATTTAAAAAAAATCAACTCATTAAATTTGGTTAATATCATAAATTTAATTAATGTCAAACTGAGATTCAATCCAGAATTGCAATGGCAAAATAATCTTTCAAGAATAAACTATCATTGATTACACAGAAGATGATGTCACAGGAAATTAGGAAGAAGATAATGATATATAGCTGGTCAGTGGCACTATATGCAACAGAAACATGGACTCTTACAGAGAGACAAAGAGACTTGAGGCCTTCGAGATGTGGTGCTGGTGCAGGATGGAAAAAATTAAATGGACTGTTTGTTGTTTGGTTTTTAGGAGCATTAGCAACTAAGGCCATATTGCTCCGGGATATGTGGTGGTTATTCCCTGACCTTTCCGCATCCTCCGTATTTGATGGTGATGGGCTCAAACCCCGGTCTAATCAAGAAGCGTGTGATTGCCACTAAGTTGTTAGTTAGTTAGTTAGTTATTTGGTTTTTAGGAGCATTAGCAACTAAGGCCATATTGCTCCGGATATGCGGTGGTCATTCCCTGACCTTTCCGCATCATCCATATTTGGTGGTGACGGGCTCGAACCTCGGTCTAATCAAGAAGCGTGTGCTACGCACTGCTGCTCCTTCCCACCTGGCTACGGAGGCGCCAGAAGCGTGTGCTATGCACTGCTGCTCCTGCCCACCCGGCTACGGAGGTGCCTTTAAATGGACTGAAAAAGTGTCAAATGTGGTAGTATTAAGAAGTGTCCAAGAACAAAAGAAAATTCTAGGTAGAATAAGATCAGCTAGACTCAAATGGGTGGGCCAAATGATTTAACATTGTGGTGTGTTTGATGCAATGGAGGGGACTGCAGAGGAAAAACACCCTAAGAGAAGACCAAAAAATACCTTCATCAGGGAGTTGCTGGATGAAGCAGGACTTTGAAATTTTGAGGAACTAAAACAAATGGCACACAGGAGACACAAGGGTGGAGACAGCTCAGAGGAACTGACCAGTCACAAGACTGAATTACTGATGATGATCAGATTCAGATTGGTAGGGCATCATTCATTTGAAAAGTCAAATTTATTTGATTCCTGGTTGAGACTTTTCAAACAACATTGATTTATCTCGGTAGAGGGAAAACTTGACACCAATATTGATAACTAACAATACATTCATGAATGGTTTTGATAATGTATAACAGATTTAAATATGAGCATTTTTTTAACTATATTTATTAGGAAATTTGCTAACTGAAATTTATACTTTTAATGCATTTCAAACTTAGGAAGGATAATATCATTTGCTACTTGAACTAAGTTGCAGAATCAAAATTTATGTTTGCCTACAATTTAAATAGCATGAACACACACACACACTCACCCACCCCTCATCTTTGTTCAAGATAAGAAATGTAAGAGTAAAATTTCAGCAAGAGTTAATGAATTTTTTTTTTTTTTAATTGCTAGAGAAAAGTTTTCCATAGATTGGCACTATTGATCAGTTAGCTGAAAATCCAACAGTACAACATACAACTCTTAGTAGTTCTCATTGGTTTCAAGTACAGTAATCAGTACACCTCATTACAGCATTTCATGCATATGCAATGTGCATCAATATTTTATCTGCTACTTGTGTTTACTAATAAATCAGACTGATGAATGTTTGAAAACTATTACAAAGTAATACATTTAAAATGAATTTCTTTCCTTGATGTTCAGTTAACTAACCATCGATTATCCAATTTAATAGATTGTAATTTCTGAATTTCTAATCATGCAGCATGACTGTCAAGCTAACAACCTATTATACAGAAGACACAGTAAACATTCCTGTAGCTTTAAAAGGGCAGTTGTCAACTAGCAGCATGCCATTTTGAAAAATAATTTCTCTAACCTCATTGTGCAAAATATTATCATGACATTAAGGTTATATTACCTAAATTTACATATGGAGAAGTTTACAATTAAGAAATTCATGAAGATGAAAGTTACAAAAGTACAGGTCAATGGCATTTGACTGTCACGGGAAACATTATGCTTGCAAGAGAGAGAACATTCTTTAGAAATAACCTAATCATGCACAACAGTGTTGTTATATTAAGGTTAGGTTATCTTTATGCAAAAAGAAAAGTCCACAGATTTAGAAATAATTTTCTTTTGCACTCACTCCCCCATTCTGCAAAACATTATTCCTAAGTTTTTCTAAGTGACACTCACAAAATTTCTGAGTGCTACTTAATTGTCACTCACCCCTTTCAATTTCATAATGATTTCGCTACATATTAAGTTAATTTAAGGAGTTTTACAGGCAAAACCACAAGGTTACTGAAGTAATGCCCACAATTTATTGTTAAGAATTACAATGGCAGCTATCAGTATATACAAGTTACACTAACATATTGTGATGTGGCTTTTAGTTATGATTAAGAAACCAGTGAGAGCTAACAAGAGATGAGCATTATATTATGATTGACTAACTGATCACCCATATTAACTACAGGAAAGTTTTCTGTAGAGTTAAAAAAATTTGTTTGGCTAACTCTTGCCAAAATTTATTCTCCATTTTTAGAATTAATAATGTTTCAAATTTAAAATTTGCACAAGAAAAATTCGAAATCTAAAAACTACCAATTTTATAAAAATTGGTACTGTGGCTTTCATTATCTAGCCTCACTCTGTTAAAAAGAATATTGCAGATTCATGCAGCAACTCTGTGGGGGGGGGATATTTTTATAATTATTTTGGACCTTATTTTAATCTATCCCTTAGCTATTTCTTTCCCCCTTTTCCTTGGAACCATAAAGGCTGTTGTTGTTATTTTCTTTTTTATTCCTTTGAACAGGGAGGTCCTCACTTCCCTTCCAAGACCCACAAGCTATCTGCTGCGCAGTTAATCGGCACCCTTCTTACTCACTCCTTTGTCATTAAGGTTTTTTTTTGTATCAGAAGATCCAAGTTGGAGGAAATACTAATTTTCTCTTATTTGAGTTATTATCTCCCTGTGCTAGAATAGTTCCCGTGACTTACAGTTAATGCTTGGTGTCAATATCACACACAAAGCTCATGATAAAACAAACTAGATTTATTTACTTGTTTATACAAGATATTTACACACACTATATAATTCATAATATCCAATTTCTTACTACTACTTATTAATATACAAGGGGTGATTCAATTAAGTTTCACCTTCATCCTATATACTCTAGAGAGGAATGTTCTACAGAATAAATATTATACACTGTTATTACTAGTTATACATTCCATAAACTTGACCCTTTTCAGGTTTAACAACTTTCCTTATTTTCCAGATACTTCTAATCACAGATCAGTAACACTCACACACTTTCTTTCTCTCTTTTTCCCTAGTTAGTGACTCTAATTTC
The DNA here is from genome assembly GCF_048544385.1 of Mastigoproctus giganteus. NCBI lineage: Eukaryota > Metazoa > Arthropoda > Arachnida > Uropygi > Thelyphonidae > Mastigoproctus > Mastigoproctus giganteus. Next base: position 102,756,082 of record NC_143587.1, on the reverse strand, counting down.
TATCACTTACGATAGTGTTCATCTGGTTTCAGTTCTTTACTGACTGTCCTGTCCATTACTTTTTCTTTCGTTTATTTCTTTATAACACCGTTTCTGTTAATAAATATTCTACATAAACTTACTTGCTTTCCTTTTCTACCACCAGGATGAGTTTTCCTTCTTTGCTTCTTCAGCTATTTCCTCGCTGGACTTGGCCTCCGCAAACTCGCTAGATGTGCTCCCGGCTCGACCTCAGACGTTCCTATTGCGCACAGGATCTTCCTCCAGGACTGTTGCTTTTTTTCCTCAGTAGATAACTCAAACGACCTTCCTTACTCTGACCCTTCCGCCTTTTTTTTGCTATTATTCTACCCACTATACTTCCATTTTTTCGGAACTTTCTATATGCGCTTCCCGCACTCCCAAAAATATCTTTCCGCCACTCTCACGCCTCTCCCCGGAATTTCCTCCGGATCCTCCTTCCAGGCTTCGGGACTGACTTTCGGGCTCTCTCCCGTCTTCTTCCTGCATCCGAGTTTTGTTTCCAACTCTCCCTTATTTTTCGTCCAATCATATTTTTCTCTCTCTCTTCATCTTTAATTTCATTCGCTTATTTTTTTTTCTTGTCGTCCGGACCCGCATCTGGTAGGTTGAGTTCCCTTCTTTGTGTCGAGAACATCCGGGCACTAAGCAATCTGTAGAACTATCTTTGGGATGCCCGCTACCACTTACCTCTTCCGTCACGCTTCCTTCCAAGACACCACCTGTGAAATTTGTGAGAGTGCCTCCCGTGTCGGCCTGTTTGTACTTTGTTTACAGCACGGACACGGTGAGCTCTCTGATCTGGGTCTTCCCTTTGGATGGAGTACCGAACCACTTTAGGAGTGTGGGTGTTCGTGCACACCCTTTGACACAGTTCGTGCCAGTTTGACACGAACTGTGTCAAACTGGCCTACCCATTGTATCACAGTCTGGTCAGCGTCCCTCCTGCTGCTACGCTAATCTCTCACTTTCGAAGTGTAAACAGACCAGCAATTCTGCTGAATGCTTGACTGTTTTTAACTTAGTTATTTATTAAAATTTGATAATTTATAAATTCCTAAAAATAAGTGTAAGAATAGTTCTTACAACTCAGCTTATTAACCATTTCTTACTTTTGTATAATAACGTACTGTAAGTATTTGTATTATAAGGAAACAAATTTAAAGTTAAATTCCAGGAACAACTATCATCAAACTTGTATTAAAATATTTACTGTGTTATATACTCAATAAATGTTATTTGTTATATACTGCGTATAAATAAATTTATGAAGAATAAACAATCTTGTTTTTGTTTCAGAAAAGAGTAGTGTTTATTTTGATCACAACAGTTTAAAAGATAGTCTTTGATCAGTGTGGTTAAAATTAACATAAACAAAAGAGTAAATTTCTTCAGAATATAAATATATAAGGTAAGGGATTGACAACTTTTTTGGTGACTTTAGATTTCCAAAATTACTCTCTCCTCTCTTCCCAAAAAAAAAAATTATTTGGAAAGCTGATTATAATAAAGGATGCTGTATAAAGCTCAAATATTTTAATCAACAGTTTCTCACTGGATTAGTTTGATTACCTGCTTAATATTGGTTGCTGCTTTAACAAAGGGTGATGCTGAAATAAGCCAGATTTCTTCTAATGGGCACTCAGCAGATAACTATAATAAAAACATTTATCTTTATCAAAACATTTATAATTATTTGCACGCTTAATAAAATATAAAAAATATTTATGAACTTAGTATCTTAATACAAAATAATGAGCCTAAAATAAAGCATTTAATGCCCACATGCCATTTTTAAAAACTTGTAATTTTATTGAGTTGGTACTAATTTCATGCTTCTTAAAATGGATACAGCTGTTCTGTAAGGCTGTTAAATTCAATTCATATGACGTTCTCACATGTGCCGAAAGAGAGAAATGGAATGAAAAACTCAAGAACAAGTTACTCAAAACATAATACTCTCACACACACACACACACACATACAATAAAACTTTATATTGTTTTATATAAGCATAATATTTGTTTATTTTTTTTTTATGTTTAGCTATGCTTTGTATTATATTACAAACTAAAAAAAAAAAACAGTATTTTAAATATCAGAAGACAATGGAACAGGTTTATTCTTTTTTTTCATATATAAAATGAAACATTCAGCAGGTAAACTGTATTTTCAGGTTCGATATGCTCAGTATTTCATTAACTTGAGTTGCATCATGGTGAAAACTTTGAGGAAATAATTATAAGAAGCTTAATGGACTTGCCCTTGCAAGTTTTTTTTTTTATTATAGTCAGCAGGATTTAAACAACTTAATGAATGCAATGGTCTTAATGCAACAGAACAAATGCAAACATTGCTCTCAATTATCTTTACAGTTACCCTGGTACACTGCACTATTTTCAAATAAATGACTACCAAAGTTCATTAACCATGTTTAAAAGGTGAGACAATGCTATAACAGCCTGTTTCAGAACTTACTTGTCCCATCAGATAGGGCGAGTTCTAGTGACAATACGCAGACAAAACAGAGCATGGGTACCAAATTAAAAATGAGTGTTTACTAGGTAAAAAAAAATTTGGAATTAAGGGTAAGGATTCAGCTGTTGCCATAATTCATACAATTTGAAACAGGATGAATTAAGGTGACACCTTAATTCATCCTGTTTCATGTTTCCTGCTGAATTCCATTGTGAATAATAATTGCATGAGTTGCTTTGAATTGCACTGAACTCCATTGTGAATAACAATCACACAGCATGAGTTTTGGCTCAGGCTTACACCACCACCGTGTTAAAGAATAAAAGTGGTAAACTAATAGGCATTTCAAGATTTTTTTTTTTTTTTTTTTTAGCAAATTTCATTTTCTGAATTTGCACTGATCTGAACAAAATGTGATCATAGTGTTCTCTGATATCAGAAAGGACATACCAAAAAACTTGAACATTACTCTACAAAACTGCATACCATTTTCAAAATACTCTCTTCAGAATATTTTCAATTTGTTTTTATTATCAGTAATCTGTTGTAGAATTTATGGCATGGCATGATATTCTGAATCACCCCGTATAGAGTAATAATGATATCCTGGTCTTTAGTTTCAAAGGTTCAATAAATCATTGACAAGAGTCCATCGACTTCCTGTCGATGTAGATTCTGCTATCTGCATTCTTACATGAACTGAAAATTCCAATGCATAATCCAGTCAGCACTGATTGTGATATCAGTATTTATCTCTTTACAGTATTTCAAATTCTATCTTCATCTTTACAGAAGACCCATCTAAGAGCACCTTAGATGGGTCCACTTACAAAAGCACCTTAAATGACTCTTCTGTAGATAAAATTTAGCCATTTTTAGGAGTGGAATTTTATATTTTCCTCAGCAATTTCTACATTACAACCTTTCCTGGAATTAAAAAAAAAAAAAAAACAATGTTTTAATCCTTTATGGACTAAAGCAAAAGAAATAATAAAATTTTAATGAGAATTTCTATCTAGTTTTTCAGCATTATCATTTGATAATGTCGAAAAAATTGCCTTACTTCAGACAAATGAATTCAGAAATATTTTAAGACTTTCTTCTGCACAACCAGTTTCGTTCCACTGCAAATACTTGTGTCATATTCTAGGTCTGAATATGTACATTCCGTGCGGTTACAAAAGACTACTGCACTGCGATTGTCAGCTTTTTTTAGGCACTTTGCATATACAGGGTGTCTCAAAAATACATGGCAAAACTTCAGGAATGAGTTCCTCGTATGCAGACAATAAAAGTATTTTATATCAACATAGTTCCGGAAATGCTTGGTTCCCAAGTTATTAACCAGAATGTCTTATCTCCTGCAGGTCCTTCATCACAAGGTACTGACAGAATCTGGTGGTTTTCCATTCTGACCACGTACTCAAATCAGGAGGAAGCGGTTATGCACTTTATGTACGGTTTGGCGGATGGCAATGCTCTGGAGGCTCATCGTTTGTACCACGAAAGGTTCCTAGAACGAAGATGTCCAGACAGGAAAACGTTTGACGTTATCCATCACCACCTTTGTGAACATGGGACCTTTACGCCTCGTGCTGCAGACAGAGGATGACCAAGATCTACGACTCCTGAAGTAGAAAGGTGGACCAACTGCCTGGCCTCCACGCTCACTGATTTAAACCCACTAGATTTCTTGTGGGGCCATTTAAAGCCATTGGTGTACTCGACTCCGGTAGTTGATGTGGAAACTCTCCGTAATCGAATTGTGGCAGATTGTGAGACAATACGAAACATGCCAGGAATTTGGCATCGTCTTCGCGAGTCCATGAGACATCGATGTGAGGCCTGTATTCAGGCAGAAGGTGGACAGTTTGAACAATTACTATAAGGTGATGTGAACAGTTCGAAGATGCCCGGACAGGAAAACGTTTGAAGGTATCCATCGCCGCCTTTGTGAACATGGGACCTTGACACCTCATGCTGCTGACAGAGGACAACCAAGATCTACGACTCCTGAAGTAGAGGAGGAGATTTTGGATGTTGTGCATGCCACTCCTGGAATCAGCACACGCAGAATAGCAATTCAACTGGCTGTTCAATGTTCAACTATTTGCAGAGTGTTGCGAGAATACCAACTGTAGCTGATGTGGAAACTTTCCGCAATCGAATTGTGGCAGGTTGTGAGACAATACGAAACATGCCAGGAATTTGGCATCGGCTTCGCGAGTCAATGAGACGTCGATGTGAGGCCTGTATTCAGGCAGAAAGTGGACATTTTGAACAATTACTATAAGGTGATGTGAACAGTTAAGTGTCATAGACAGACCTTCAAAACGCGGAAACCAAGCATTTCCGGAACTATGTTGATATAAAATATTTTTATTGTCTACATATGAGGAATTCATTCCTGAAGTTATGCCGTGTATTTTTGAGACACCCTGTATATGCAAAAGGGCCTATTGTAATCACTTCTATCCACATGTAATAACTTTATTCTTGGTGGGTGGATTTTCATGATATTTTATAAAGTTTTGTTAAGCCATCCCAAATTTTATTAAAATAAAAAAAAAAATAAAAAAAAACTAGAAATCCAATTATTTCCTTTTTCCATACAATCTATATATAAAAAAGGAATTCATAGATTAAGTGTAGTTTCAATGCAGTACTGTTAGCTTCAGACAGTCAGTGCATACTTTGCATGTATTGTTATGCAAGACTCATGAATGTGGTATTGCTTGTGAATATATATGCATGTATATATAAATATAAATAAAAGAGAATAAAAATAAAAAATGCAAGTAGCATGGAAACCAATAGAGCAAAAATAAACCAAACATAAAACAAAATGGGGGGGGGGGGAAGGATCAGGATGAGAGTATTGCAGAAGAAAATGCTCCTAAAGTAATTTAGAAAGAGCCAAAAAATACAATATCAAATAACGAAAAAATGTTTTAGAATAAGCCAATTACATTAAAATTTAGCAACACCTCTGCCTAGCACCAGGTCCGAATTATGTGAAATATCACTAAGAGATATATATATCTCTGAGATTGTTGCAGACATTCTTTCAGATATGCAACACAAGCTGTATTTGTTACCTGGAGTCTAAAACACTGATGGAACTGACATGTGAGTGAAACTCAAGTCAAGTGGATCCAATTTCAGCGAAGTCCGTCGGTCTCTGACAGCCAAGTCCTCTGCTTGCACCTTCACGATGGTGGAACTGTTAGTAATCCTGGGTGGAACCCACATACACAAGCAAACTGAGTGACCACCTAAGTGTGAACCAACATAAGCAGGGGGTTCAGGTGTGGTGCCCACACTACATGGAGGAATGCTGCCCCTCTGTGTTACCAGGCAATAACTAGGTGGTAGATGACCCTCATCAACCAGTGCAATACCACCACTTTGCTTATTGGAAGCTTGAAGTGGTGCAAATGTTTAATCCCCAGAGCCAAGTTTCGGTCAAACCTTCGCCATCTCTTCCATCTTGCAGTATGACTGATGTCTTTTGAGGTTATGATGGACATCATGGCAAGATTCAAACTTCCTTATATTTCAAGGGTACAGCTTTAAAATGGGGTTAGCACACCAGACCGAACCTATTGGTAACTCTTTAGGAGGCTTCCAGATCATCTAGTGTATAATCTTGCTACCTCTACTCTGCCAGATAGTGACCGGAGGGAGTCCGAGTAGTGTGTATGCAGGTGGTATTGTGGAGGCCACGTTATGTCAAGGATCTGGGTATATTCTTGCCATGTCCAAAAATTTCATTACTTTATACAGCATGTCCACCCCACTTTTCTTACTATTGAATACACTGCAATTTGTCAAACTAATAGAGTAAGCTAATCTGCGAAAAGATCTAAAGCTCTCAAACACTTCCTAGTCCATTTCACAAATATACGTGGTCTCAATTCTAATCTCAATTCCATTTCCACTGCAGTCTGCTAAGCCCCATGAATCTCAGTTAGTTAAACCACTGCTCATCTCAGTTGCCCAAATTATTCGCTGTATGATTCCTTTCGCCTCAAAGGTACTTGTGCATATGTCCATTCTGATATTCCCTGTCAGAGACTTGGTAATTTGGAATCTCCTCTTTCTGGCTTAAAATATCCCTACCTCATTGTGTCATCTGTTGTCTCTACCATTCTCCCAACTCCACTAATCACTTGGAGCTCTTTGACTTCCTCTCTCTGCACTTGACTTTCCAGTCCAATTTTTTTTAAGTGAGATAATTTTTCTTTGGTGATTTTAATGTTCATAACTCCAGCTGGTTTCCATTCTCTAGACACATAGACCCAGCTGGTCGAGCTGCTGAGGTTTTGAAATTACTAATGACCTCGCACAGAATGTTCATTTACCTACCAGAATACCGGACAATCCTAACCATTAAGCCAACATGGTTGATGTTTTTCTCACAAACAACCCTTCTAAGTACACAGTCAAAGTGAGTGGTCTTTTAAGCACCTCAGATCACAACTTGGCGATTGTCTCTTCTCCAATGGAACCTTTATCTCATGGCTATTCTGAACCTTGTGTTGTTTGGCATTACATGAATGCAAAATGGGATGACCTGACAGATTTCTTTTCCTTGGTCGGATTACTGTTTCAAAACTACTGATATCAATGTTTGCTCATATCATGTCAGTGAAATTATTCTTGTAGAAATGGAATCCTTTATTCCCACTCCAATTTAAAATCTCGTCCTTTATCTAAACCTTGGTTTTCCAATAAATGTGCCAAGGCTATTCAAGAAAAGAATGTTGCATATCGTAATTGGCTTGTTTCCAATTCTTCAGTTTCACTTTCTGCCTACACCAAAGCTCAACAATTGGAAAGCAGTTATTAATCAGTCCAAACTAGATTTTGAATAGACTAAGAGTAGAAAAACTTGCTTCTTGCCCTAATGGTGGCTGAGAATTCTGGTCTCTTGAGAAAGCTATTAGCCACAACTTTTAGGGCCAATAGCTTTGCTCCTACCTCTGTCAAAACCACATGGTTCCATTGTCTCTTCAGGCCAAGGATAAAGCTGACCTGCTAGCATCCCCATTTTAGTTCCAACTCATGTATTAATGATCTTCATAAAAAAAAACCTCCCAACATGCTCCATTCAATGCCTCCTGTGGTCTTTCGTCAAAAGGATTTTGACGAAACTTGATGCTCAGAAAGCTCCAGGTCCTGATGGTATTTCTCCACTTGTTCTCAAAACCTGTGTTCCTGAACTTACTCCTGTTCTTTGTCGCTTTTTTTCACTTTCTTACTCCAAAGGTATTTTTCCTTCTGCTTGGAAATTCGCTCATATTCAGCCAGTTCCTAAAAAGGGTGACAAATCCCTCCATCCACTTATTGTCCTATTGAAATTACTTCTACTCTTTCTAAAGTAATGGAGAAATCAATTAACTGCCAACTCTTAAACTACCCAGAATTTTTCCTTCTGATCAATGATCGCCAGTGTGGATTCCAACAATGGCAATCCACTGGTGATATTCTGGCTTATGTTACCCATTTATGGACAAATTCAATGGAAAAGTTTGGTGAAACACAAGCAGTTACTCTTGACATCTCAAAGGCCTTCGATCATGTCTTCGAACAGAAGTTAAGCTGGTCTGTAATTACTCGTGTCACCCTTCGATCTCCTTTTGTGAATTGGGGATACATTTGCACATCTCAGTACGTGGGAACCTCCCCTGAGTCCAAGGATGCTCTCATAATTATGGCTAAGGGTTTGCTTAGTTGCTTTGCCGCCTCCTTTAATATAACTGGATAGATCCCATCCGCCCCAGGTGCTTTTCTTACGTTTAACTTCAACAATTTCTCTTCCACTTTGCTCTCAGTTATTACAAAATCATTAAGTATCTTGCTACAATTTGATAACCTTTCTGCCATTTTCAAACCTTAATTCCTCACGGTAGTTGTTAAAAACATGAATAAAAGACAATTACCTGTTCACAGCAAGAAACTCCGCCAATTCCACCTCCCACAACAACAAAAGTTACACTAAAAGTACCCATTTGTTCTATACAAGTATGACTGCAAAAAATTACCACTTTATATATTATCGATAGAAGACAATATAATTCAATCAAGGATCAAAAATCATAGTAATATTATACATCGTCATAGTTAACTAATTCACCACGTGTAACCATAAAAACTTATACAACTGAACCACTCTATAAACAATATTACGCAACACTCCCACCCGTAAGCTACGTAATAACACAGCGATCACAGTGACCTCAACGAATCAGCAATTTAGCCGTTGCTTGTAAATCATAAATATTTAGAATATTGCGGTATTTAGCAGGAGTAGCAAATAATTCAAGAAATCATAAATATTTAGTATCGGGGTATTTAGTAGTGGTAGCAAATAATTCAAGAAAGCTGATAACTGCATTAGCCCAAAAAAAAAAAAAAAAACCTCTTTTCCCATATCATATGTCCAACCCCTCTAATAATTTGTCTAGTTCTTTCCAATAACCAAAAAAATTTTTTCTGCATCCTTTTCCTTCGTTGCTACTTGGTCATAATATCCAATCAGATTAGTCGAGATAGCTCTTTCAAATGACGTGACTGCTGATAACAGTATTCATGTCTAAATGGTCCTGCACTACTTTTCTTTTTTTTTTTTTAATCGGTAACATCATTCTTATCGCCTGAACAGAAGTTAAGCTTACAGGTCTGGAGTTATTCAACTCACCCTTTGATCTCTACTTTGTGAATAGGGATATTTGCACATCTTCAGCCTATAGGGACCTCCTCTGATTACAAGGATGCTCTCATAATTGTGGCGAAAAGTTTTATGACCACTTTTTCTTCTATCGTAACATCCACTAGTAATGTGCGAGTGAGGGGGAAAGCAATGAGTGGAAGGTTGCTTGACCGGCAAATCACTGCCGTCTTCCTATCGTAACATCCACTGGTAATGTGCGAGTGAGGGGAAAAGCAATGAGTGGAAGGTTGCTTGACCGGCAAATCACTGCCGTCTTCCTCTCTTTCTCGCTGAAGTACTGAGGTGCACCCATGTTCCAGAGTATAATAAAGGAAGATAAAACAGGAAATTTTCTCCGTTCTCCTGAAAATAAAGGTATTTATACAGTAAGTTACGCTATAGAAATGCAGTAATTTTCGTGGCTTCCCCCCTAAAAAATATGGATATCATATGACCACACGAAATCGGAAGATTCCAAGATCCGACAAGAATCAGTTCCCAAAGTGCCGGATTGGAATTTTCGACTGTGCCGATTTATATACCTGACAGGAACCGAGTGTCGGCGCACTCTATTCTGGGAACTACCTTATGGCGAAAGTTCGTCGCACGCACCGATAATGTCACCTGTACGCATTAACATCTATTCTCTTATCTCCAACCTATCAAATAATATCTGCTTTACATAGGAATCTTGTGACCTTTCTTAATCAAGATAATAGTCGATTCAACAGACAAGCGGCAAGTTATGTTCAAGAACTCTGGGCCACCCTTGAATCTATTACCACTGCCCTCCTTATCGACAGCGAGAAACTAAAAACCACTAACGAGGAACTTAAGACAAGAACCTCCATCCTTGAGAAGGTGCTGGACACTCTACCAATTCTTCCTACACCACGGCTACAAGCATATAAAGAATACGGGGCAAAACAAACGCCACAGCGCGTCCCGACATACTCGGAAACGCTGAGGATCCCAATAGCAATGGAAACCCAACCAACCGCAGAGACGCACCAGAAGAGGAAAACACTGTTGCCAACACCAAACCTGGTGATACTCCGACCAAAGAAGACTGGCAAGATCCCCTCTAGTGAGGAATTAAAAACAAAAGTAATTAGTAATATGAGGGAGGACCTTAAAAATACAAGAATAAAAGGAATACGGAAAATGAGAGATGTAGGACTAGTAATTGAAACCGAAACTAGACAAGAAATACAAAGTATCATAGAAAACCCCAAAATAGACGCTCTCGGATTAACGGCTCAGCCGCCCAAAAGGAAGGGACCGTCAATAATAATCTATGACGTCAATCCAGAAGTCACAGCAGCCCAGCTGGCCGAAGAGCTCTACCTCAGGATCTGCAAAAGGAAATACCAGACAAAGAAACACACGAAGTAATAACCACAAAGTTTCATATAAAGGCGAGAGGAGGAATAAACAACAACTGGAGTGTGGAGCTTATACCGGAAGCATGGCAAGTCTTAAAGGACAGAACAAGGGTATATATTGAGTGGGGAAGCTACCGATTCCGGGAGCGAGTGGTGGTTCCGAAATGCTTTAGATGCTGCAAGTTCGGACACACTACGCATGTCTGCACCCAGACAGTTCCAACTTGTGGACACTGCACAGAGAAGGGACACGCCTTTAAAGACTGTCCACACAAAGACAAGGAAGCCACCTGCGCAAACTGTAAGGCAATGAAAATAGAACACGCGCATTCAATCAAGGACCCGAAGTGCCCAGTCTACCTTAAAGCCAAAAGCATATACCAAAATAGAATCGATTATGGGGACAAGAAATAAAAAGTATAATATAGCAATGATTAAGATAATCCAGACTAACGCGCAACGAGCCAAAACAGTGGCAGACCAAATCCGGGTCAGGGCCGATGAGGAAGACACCGACATAATCATATTGCAGGAGCCATACGTTCACGCAAAGCGGGTGGTGGGGTATCCACTGCAATATAAGGCCGTCCACACGGAGGAGGACACCCCATGGGCAACGGTCCTTGTCAGGAACACCAAAATCACTGCAACAAAAGTAACTCAACTGTGCACGACCTGCTGCCTGTGCCCAGCTCATTACAGCACTAGGCTCCCTATATGTAGTGGCCCTTTACAGCAGGCCAGGACAGGAAATTGAGACCACAATCAACTACCTGCGCAGTCTCAAAAACACTCTGCCGAATGAAAAAATAATTATAGGAGCGGATGTAAACTGTCGCTCTCCACTATGGCACAGCGTTACTGCCGACAGAAGAGGAACAACAAATGGGCAGCAACTCGAAAACTATCTGATAGGATCACAATTTGTTGTACTGAACCAACCGCACCATCTGCAAACATTCTGCAACACCCTCTGGGAGGCCACCATCGATATCACCCTAGCAACTAGGAACCTGGCGAACCACGTGACCGACTGGAGGGTGGAAGACGCTTGGACCACCTCGGACCATCGAGTCATCACCTGCAAAGTAACAAGAACGCTGCCAAGAACAACAGCAAATATACAAACACCCCACAGATACGCAGTTGCTAAGGCAGATTGGCCCCAATACAAAGAGCTACTAACTACAGCGGTTAACAACAAACCTCCGTCCCTAGATCCACAGAATAATCCGAACGAACTGCAGAAGGCAATTACTAAATTGATGATAGATATCAGCAACCAAACTATCAGGAAGAAACATCCCCGACTGGGCGCAGTCCCCTGGTGGACCCGGGACATTGCCATGCTCCGGCGACAAATGAACAAGAGTAGGAAGGACTTCCAGGAGGCCCGAAGAACATGGCCAGCAAATGAGGTTGAAGCCCTGAGGCAAATATATAGACAAATAAGAAACCGGTACACTGACGCCATAAAGACAAGTAAAAGACGCTCTTGGGAGTCCTTGGTCTCCACAGCAGGGAACAATGACCCCTGGGGCATTGTCTACAAAGTAACAACCAATAGACTGCCTAGGGGGGGAGGTGATTTCTACCACTAGGACTCGGCGGAGATCTCACCACAACCTGGGAGCAGTCGATGAATAACATACTCGACAGAATATATCAAAAACCAAATATGTTAACTATGCCAGGTCAGAAACAGACATGCGACAGAAACGATAACTACAGAAACCAGGCGATTGAGCCTCCCTTCACCCTGGATGAACTCAGCGTGGCCGCTAGTAGGGTCAGAAATAGAAAATGCCCGGGCCTCGATCTTATTGAGCCTGAAATACTCAAGAAAACCGTGGAATACAATCCGCACCTACTCCTAACACTATACAATAGATGCTTGGAAACAGGACATTTCCCAACTGCATGGAAAACAGCAAATTTAAAACTAATACTGAAAAATCCTACCAAAAATCCAGAATTTCCGGATTCATATCGACCCATCGCACTGCTCCCAGTGGCAAGCAAATTGTTTGAAAGATTCTCCATGTGAGAGTTATAAAACACTATGAAGCGGCAGGCCTACATGCCAGAAATCAGTATAGCTTCAGACCAGGATCCTCAACCGTGGACGCACTGGGAAACTTGCTAAGGATTTTCCAGGATTGTAGACGAAAGTATCTGCTGCTCATCTCTGTTGACTTTGCTGGGGCGTTTGATTCACTTTGGTGGCCAAGCGTCCTGGCAAGGTTGAGGGAGGCTGAGGTGCCTCTTAACCTCTACAAAGTAATCAAAAGCTATTTAACACAAAGAAGAGTGGAAATCAATGTACACTATCAAAAAATAACAAGAGAGGTGCACAGAGGATGTCCGCAGGGGTCGGTGCTTGGGCCGCTTCTGTGGACAATGGTCCTCGATGAATTCCTGACTACGGACCTGGGTTCTGTGGCAGTACACGCCTTCGCGGACGACTTGACATTGACGGTGGAGGCGGACTCCAGGGCCCAATTGGAGACGCTGGCAAATCAGGCACTGCAGCGGCTGCAGCAATGGGCATCAAAGAACCAGCTGAAAATATCGTCAGACAAACCTCATCGATCCTACTAAAGGGGACTCTGCAACTACAACGACCCCCGCAAATTAAAATCAACAATGTAACAATCAAATTTGTGAGCCAACTGAAGTATCTGGGCGTTATCCTAGATAAAAACTTGACGTTCCAGCCGCATCTGAAATACATCAGAAGAAAAATCAGAGGATACTCTGGACTAGTAACCAGAATCACAAGGAAAGATTGGGGACTCAAGAAAAAAGCACTGATGCTTTACTATAAAACAACCTTCCTGCCTGCAATCACCTATGCTGCAGCGGTGTGGTATCCAAAAACGACACTGGTAGTCAACAAAAGAACACTAGAAATGACCCAAAGGACCATACTGCTATCAACAACGCGCGCCTGCAGCACGGTAAATACCCCAGCTTTGCAGGTACTTGCTGGAGCGCTCCCTCTGGACCTGGAGGCAGTTCAGGCGGGGCTACTGTTTTTGCTGGCCAGGGGTGTGGCCGCTACCCACCAAGGATACACGACAGACCCGGCGGGCAACCTAAAACACGAAAAAAATAGGCTACAGACCCACCTACTAGATCTTTGGCAGAGAAGATGGACAGAGACTACAAAAGGCGAAGTAACAAAAAGATTTCTACCAGACCTCCAGAAAATATACCCAAAGCAGCCACCGTGGTACTTCCCAGGGTACCATATGACAACACTATTAACCGGACACGGACCCTACAAGGAGAAGCTGTTTGGCTTCCGACTCGTTGAGGACCCCAACTGCATATGTGGGGAAAGTGAAAGCTGGAGCCACATAGTCTATGATTGTCAATACTATGAAGACCTGAGAGGGCTGCTAATAACAAGGTTAAGATACTTCCCAAAAGGACTGGAGCACCACTTCCTGGACACTGAGGATGAATATAGGGCACTCTCCCAGTATGCGCAAGACTTATTCACCAGGAGAAAAACACTAATAGCTATCTACAGCAACGTACACAGAGATTGACAAAAATCGGCGCCAAATGTGACAAAAAAAACTGAAACCCTGCAGAGGACCAGTACTTGGACAAGAAGAGTGCTGATCACACGGAAGAGAAAAGCAAGGACGGGGGAATGCAGCACAGACAGTAGAGAACAGACTAAACGCAGCACAGTTGCAAACAGCTTGATGGCGATCTGAAGAGGACACCCTCGCCCTCTTCACCTATTATTCCACTTCCTTGGGGGGAGGGGACATTTTTTGTTCCTTCTCCTCCACCCCCAAACTTCTACTCTGGTGGGGCATGGGCATGCCCCACTGAAAACTGGGGCTATCTACTCTATTGGCTCCATATTTCTGTCTTTTCCCCCCAATCTTCGGTCTCCCTCCCCTCTCTACCTTCATCATAGCGAAAGCCCACACGTCAAAAACTTAATATGATAAAATTACCTTACACCCAAAACTCGGCCTAGCAAACCAAAGCGACATTACCCCAGCGCAGATTTTTATTTACTTATATATATTTTTTTTTTATTTGTTTTTTTTTATTATTATTATTATTTATTATTTTTATTTTATTTTATTTTATTTTATTTATTTATTTATTTATTTATTTTTTTTTTTTTTAAGGTCCTAGCCGCCGAAATCCCAGGAAATTAAGCGGCAGGACCTGCCAGAGTGAATCTACAGCTACTGGGTTCCTGGTCTGCCTCCACGGGGCGTAAGTGGGACAACGTTTGGCCTCAATAGGGGTCCAACGGCTAAATGACCAGATGAACAACGGTACAGAACACAACACATGAACAATTCCCACACACTTTTAAATCTCTGGCATTTCCCAGTGAACTGGTTCACCACAATGAAAGCAACGCGGAGATGGGGGAAACCCCTGGTGCCGTAAGACAACAACACACACTTACACTTACACTTACACTATATCCTGACACGCGTTCCTTTGCATATAATTTTCCATTTCGAACCGTGTAAATTTATACTCCAGTTCAGAGGTTCCCAAACTTTTTCAGCGCCCTTAGTGTCTCAGTCATTTTTTTCACGGAGCCCCCTCCCCCCCGGGCCAAAAGAAATACCAAACAGCTCCGTTTATTAAGTAATTAGTTCCAAACAACTTAATAAAGTAAAGTGCAGCCATTATCAACCCACTGCAGGATGGAAGCCTCCTCAACAATTCATGCTGACGGAAACGGACCATAATCTGCCACGCTGGTCCAGTGCGGGTTGGCAAATCGACCGTATTCAGGGGCTTGAACCCCCGTCTTCTCAAAGAGCGTGTGCTACTGCACTCCTACTCCTGACCACTCGGCTACGGAAGCCTATAACAACTTAATAAGTAATGTTGAAACTGTGAACTACCTCGAGCTAGTAGTTCGCGCGGCGTCCGACAAATGTCGAGTATCGCTGTGTTTCCCTCGAAAATTTAAAATATCCCGCGGCGCTCCTGTGATCGTGTGCAGTTTGAATGAAAGTTGCTTAAATTGCTATGGACGCGGTAGTAGTGCCGAGTATAAACGGTATTTATTATTATTTAGATCCCCTGTCCTCCACATCGCATTCAGAAACAGAGGGTGAACCGTATTTTTCATTTTCATCCTTGGAAGGTTAAACAGTTAGTTGCCATTCCCCCACCCCCTTGTGCGAAATCTGAAACTGTTTCTTTCGCAGATTCTATACATTCGAAATTGCCACAAGGTCTAGAGTGTCACTTGCCAGTGACGTGACTGTAGGCAGGTTGGCTAATGCCAATGTGAAATGTTTTGTGCATGAGGTACTGTCTTAGTTTATATTAATACCGAACTTGGCTAAAATTTAGTATATGGTGCACCCTCTCTATATTCGCCGACACAGCACTGATTGACGGGTTCTGACTCCGCCCAGTGTCACGTGATCTCATGAACATACGGAAGCATCTGGCAGGAGTGCCACGCCGTGCTTGTCACCCGTGTCATGTTTCAGTATGTTCATGTTATGAACTTCGCTGTTAGAAATGGTACGTGGTGTTAATATTTGATTAGCCAATTATTTAATTTTATCAATGCGTAATTAAAAACAAAAGGGCTGAATGATACTTATATCGGGGGTGTGGGGGCAGAAGCCCCCACAGAAACGGGGGTAATGGGGGTAAAAAAATTAATCCCCCTATTTGCATATTCGATTGTTAGTGACTTACTTTTTGGTTTCCCTGGTTGAGACGGATGTCTGTTGTATTGGGTGATTTTTTCCTGCGAAATATTAGTTCGAAAATGTTGGGTTGTTTAGAAGGTATAATTCGATTTATGAAGTGAGTGGTTTTCTGTCGTTTTAGCATTTCTGTTGACGGGCATTGGCAATTTTCAGCGTGAAATCGTGTAGTTATCAGTGATTATTCTATTGCTTGTGATTTACTTTTTGCTTTGCCTTCTTGCTCTTCAACTGGATGATTTATTCCTGCAAAATATTAGTGCGAAAGTGTTGGATCGTTTAGAACATAATTCGATTGTAAGGTGAGTGATTTCTGTCCTTTTAGCATTTCTGTTGACGGGCATCACCAATTTTCAGTGTTGCACGTGGTGTTAATTTTTTTTTTTTTTTCAGTGTTGAACGTGGTGTTAATTTTTGTTACAAATAATATGTGAATTACTTGTTTTTTTTCATGTTCGGGCAGAAAAGCAGGGGATCGGGATCCCCTATCCTCCGTCTCGTAATGTACGGACGAGATGAATCAGGAGTTGCACATGGTGCGAATTTTTTTTTTAAAAATTGCCGTATAGCCTTTTCTTTTTCTTCATTTCAGCTCCGATTTTGTGGGGGGAAAAGCGGAGGTTAGGGGGCGGCAGCTCCCACCAAAACTTAAAACAAAAAAAAAGGCATTTGTTCACTGGCATCAGCAATTCTCGTTGTTGATGCTCGCGAAACAGTCTAGTAAAGTACGGGCGAGAAGAAGCAGTGGTTGCATGTCGTGTGAATTTTTGTTACTTGTTTTTTAAAAAAATGGCGTTGTTCGTTTTCTTCTTCATTTCAGCTCCGCTTTTGTGATGTTTCGTGACATATTGCAGTCCCCGAATAACGTGCATTTGTCAAGTGCCACGTGTCGAAGGATGTTACGTGCCATTCGCGTGTCACTTGACATCCGTCGGCCGAAGAGAATTGCGGGAACGCAGTGAGTGGGCGGAGTCACAATCCGTTAATCACTGCTTTCCCCCTCTTCTCCTCTCCGCCATTTTGAAGGGTGCACCATAAACTAAATATTTACCAAGAACGTTATATAATACCGAATCTTTGCGACAGATTTCATTTCACTATCTTAAATACTTCCCGTACCCATTGTATCTACTCCCCAAATGGGTAATTGTTAATCGGGTTGAAATCAATATTTTTAAAGTCTATTAACATCATATATGCTGCTTGAATTTTTTTAAAGTCAATTTTTTTGCTTTTGAAGAGTAACGCGCTGGAATCATATCAATAATTTCCTTTTCTGCGACTTGGCTACTTATTATTCGATCAAGGTACGTGTATATATAGTCATTATATTCACGGGAAGAAAGAGCGAGTATATGATATGGATATTTTGGCATTTGAGAGATTCGTTAGGAACATCTGGCAACTCCTGATCAGTGTAGCCAATTTAGCGGTTTTCCCGCTAGTTTTAGCGGAATTGCTTCAGGTTTGGCGGATTAAAATATGTAATAGCCGTATTTTTTAGCAGGAAGAGTATAAATGTAAAAATTTTAAATATGTTTAGCATTTTATATATTTTGGCAATGTAACATTTAAATTAAGAAATATTTATTTAACAATATAAATATTTCATAATTGAAATGTTTTATTGATATACATAGTAGGGATATCTTATTTCATAGTTTTTATTTTTTTTATAAAGCGAAGAATCGGTTTTATATTTTTCAGTAATTTCCCTGAGGGGAACCTATCAATTTCATACGTAGTTACACTCGCGGACAAACGACATAACAGTTTGGTCACAGATTTAAATTGTTGAATCAAATCGAAAAATGGATACGATACGACGGGCTGAAAAGAGTTGAAAAGTGCTGTAAAAATTATGTTTTACCTGAAGAACTACTTCGCAAAATAGGTACACAAGAAGCATATGATGAGGTATTGAATTTCGACAGATTTTTAGATTTTTTTTTTATGTTAACAACAGAAAATAAATAACTATTTATATATATAATATAATATTTTTAATCCCTACAAACAAATGAAGGCTAAATCCTATTAATGGTTTTCCCGTGAGCCATAAAAAACAATGGGTACCATAAAAAAATATATGCTTAAAAAAGTTAGAAAAAATTTAATAAATAAAAAATTAGGAAAAATCAAAAATTCAATTGAAACTTTCAAAATACAAAAAAAAATACCTTTCTAATTTATTTATTTCTAAAATAAGGTAATTAAATAATTTTTCTTTAGAAAAATTTCTTCTAAATAGAAACTCATATAGATAACCTTCTAGTATTCCAAATTGGTATTTTAATTTTCTTTTGGCATGTAACCAAATGTTTTCAATATTTTGAGTATGAGATCTTGAATCATCTGGAAAACAAAATTATAGCGACGAATAACCTCATCATGGGTGTAATTAATGTCTCAGTAGAGATCTTTATATGCAGGCCATCCATCACTCATTATTCTTGTACCTGGCAATATTCTCTCTCTTATAATTGATAATAGAGTTGTTTTATCTCTATTTTCTACCGGAACTAAAAAAACATCATTTGGTAATTCTTTCGAATGCACCAAAAACCCATTGTGTTTCTATTAGTAGTCCTCTATTTCTTTTGAAAAATGCTGATTAATCAATTTCAGTATGTTCATGTTATAAGAGAGAGAAATTTTCTGAACCTCCCCCCCCCCCTAGTTAACTATCTTCAATTATTGATATCATTCAGATCTCCCTCAGATCTTTGTATGTTTTTATTGATATTTAAATCAAGAGCAGTGCAATCTTGGGGCCAGAAGTATAGAAATAATAAATTTTGAGATAACGATAATCTGCTATCATCAAAAAATGATTTATGTCTAATACTTTTTTTTACGGCAAGGTTTCTTACAATCCCATTTAAACATATTTAACCCCAGGGTCTCACATCTGGTGAGTATGGGCTTGGCACACCCAGGGCCCTGAGCTGGCTATTATCATTCTTCCCTGTCTCTGGTGATTCCCTTTTGACTCTCTCTCTTAAGGTAACTCGGGAATTTTTTTGGCTTGTGCAGCATAAGCCTCAGGCTTCCTTGCACCATATAGCTAATAATATTATTATCATTATTATTAGTTTTACATGTACTTTTTGTAAGCCGCATTTCAAGATTCACAAAAATCTGTATTTTGCAGAATGTGATTTTTCGCCAACCAAGAAATCACGTGATCAGTATTGCCACTGCATAAACTCAACTCCGTTAAATGGTAGTTGTTACTTTTGTCTTCTTCTTCAGAATAAATTGCATTCGATATGCAATTTGGAAGTTTTTGTTTGGACATAATGTAGGGGTTTTAAAAATTTTTAAGGCACCCATTAATAGGATTTAAACCAAACTAAACTTTAAAAAATTGCCGGATTAAGTATTAAAATAGCGGATTTTGAGCATGCGGCTAGCGGGAAGTACAAATTATTAAGAGTTGGCAACACTACTCCTGATACAGACAAGCTCTAAAATAGTAGTTCCGTACCTGTTCGCCGTACTGTGTGATAACAAACGTACCACGCCCTGTCTGCTTCACTCTTGCATTTAATTTTCATCGAGACACTGAATGATTAAATATCTAGCATAAATTTGGGATTTTCGACCGAAAATATAAGCAATTCCAGGAAATATACTGGTGCATC
The DNA here is from genome assembly GCF_048544385.1 of Mastigoproctus giganteus. Taxonomy (NCBI): domain Eukaryota; kingdom Metazoa; phylum Arthropoda; class Arachnida; order Uropygi; family Thelyphonidae; genus Mastigoproctus; species Mastigoproctus giganteus. Next base: position 102,736,110 of record NC_143587.1, on the reverse strand, counting down.
AAATCTCTATTTGTGCGTAACACTCAACCGTGTTAAAATAAAATTTCCGAAGCAAGTTTACATTTACCGCTTGCTCAGTATTGTTCTAAGAAATGGGACCCATTTAAAAAACCAAAACAATATAGGGTTCCCTCCATGGGAACCCTATATTGTTTTATATCACAGGTGCCAAGCACCTGTCATTTTACCCTTATAAAATACATTTAATATAGGTTAAAGATTAAATGGTCGTGCTTACTGAATCGGCGCACACTCTAGGAACCGCTGGTATATGTAATAACTTACCGGATTACCCTAATGTAATACAGTAAAACGTTAATTATCCGAAACTAATTGGGACCAAGGTTGATTCGGTTAACCAAACAGTTCGGATGATCAAACATACATGAGAATACCCAGTATATATGAAACAAAGTGTAATTAGGCTTACAATTAAATTATTGTACGCAAGATTATTGCTACTGTATTTTGAAATATCAAGTATTATAAAAATTAACTGATTTAGGAAATGGTTTGTAAATAATAACCAAAACGTTTTTTTTTTTTTTTTTTTTTTTTTTATGTGAACCCCAAACACGAGAGGTGTTAGAACCTATAGTACTTAGTACCGTGCTTGGGTTGGAGGTTGAGAAGACGAAAGAAGATATTTGTTGACATTGGACTTGAACTTTTGCAGATTGTAATTTTCAGGAAATACGTATACAGGAAGGTTGTTCCAGAAAATGGCAGTTGAAAGATAAATGAGGAAGATGAAAAGTTGGTTCTGTGGGTCCGAAGTTGGACAGTAAATGGATGTTGGCTGGTGGCGGCACGTGTTCGGACTGTTTTGAAAGAGAGAGCGGGAATTATAGAAGCAAATTCAGAAGAACAGTTCCCATGGAAGTATCTGTAGAAGAGGCAAGCAGCAGAAACGTCTATGAGAAAGCGAGTGGAGGGACTCTATTAGAGATAAGTCATTAATTAACCTAACTACCCTCTTCTGAAGGGAATCATGAAGCTTGAAAGAGGTTTGGGGGCACCACCCCAGATGTGGGAACATTATTCCATGACAGGGCGGATTTGCGATTTACACAGAGTGGGCAGCTGTTTGGAAGTAAAGTAACGCCGAGAGCGAAAGAGAAAACCAAGTTTTTTAGATGCAGAGGAAGCAATATTTGTAATGTGCTTGTGCCAAGAGAGATTAGAAGTCAGAGTAATCCCCAAAAGAGATATATCATTTTGCCGAGAAATCGGAGTGTCACTAAAGATAAGCATAGGAGCAGAAGAATCCTTTTTGGGAGATATAAGACAAGACTGAGTTTTAGAAGGGTTGAAATCAATTAAGTTGTCTTTGCTGCACTGGAGAATTGCCTGAAGATTGGCATTTAAAGAATTGGTAGCAGATTTTCGAGAAGTTGAAGCTGATTGAGCAGGACAAGGTTTCTCAAAATGGAAAGTGGAATGCAATGTGCTATCATCGGCAAAACTATGGATAGGATTTCCAGTCAATGGAAGAAGGTCATTAATATACAAGAGGAAAATAGTGGAGGCAAGAACTGAACCTTGGGGAACACCGGAATTAGTGTAGAAGTTAGAAGACAGAGAGCCATCTACCATCACCCTCAGTGAGCGATCAGAGGGAAAACTGGATAACCAATTACAAATACAGTTGACAAACCCTAAGATGGAAGCTTGTTTAGAAGACCTTTAGGCCAAACACGATCAAAAGCCTTTGAGATATCAAGAGCAACTACTTGTGTTTCACCGAACCTTTCCATTGAATTAGTCCATTAATGGGTAACATAAGCCAGAATACCACCAGTTAATCGACACTGACGGAATCCATACTGGCGATCGTTGATCAGACGGACGGTTTCTAGGCAGTTTAAGAGTTGGCTGTTAATTGATTTCTCCATTACTTTAGAAAGAGAAGAAGGAATTACAATGGGACGATAATTGGATGGGAGGGATTTGTCACCCTTTTTAGGAACTGGCTGGATATGAGCAAATTTCCAAGCAGAAGGAAAACACCTTTGGAATAAGAAAGTGAAAAAAGGCAGCAAAGAAAAGGAGTAAGTTGAGGAGCACAGGTTTTGAGAACAAGTGGAGAAATACCATCAGAACCTAGAGCTTTCTTAGCATCAGAATTCATCAATATCCTTCTGATATCCTTTTGACGGAAGACCACAGGAGGTATTGAATGGAGCGTGTTGGGAATGGTGGGAGATGTTTAACAAGATCATTAATACATGAGTTGGAAGAAAAATGGGATGTTAGCAGGTCAACTTTATCATTGGCTGAAGTGACAACAGAACCATCTGGTTTGGATAGATGTGGGAGCAGAGATGGGTAAAAGTTGTGGCCAATAGCTTTGGCAAGAGACCAGAATGGTCGGCTACCATTAGGGCAAGAAGCAAGTTTTCTACTCGTAGCCTGTTCAAACTCTCATTTGGACTGATTAATAACTGCTTTACAATTGTTGCGAGCTTTGATGTAGACAGAAAATGAAACTGAAGAATTAGAAACAAGCCAATTACGATATGCAACATTCTTCTCTTGAACAGCCTTAGCACATTTATTGGAAAACCAAGGTTTAGATAAAGGACGAGATTTTAAAGTGGAGTGTGGAATAAAGGATTCCATTCCTGCAAGAATAATTTCACTGACACGATCTGAGCAAACGTTGACATCAGAAGTTTTGAAACAGTAATCAGACTAAGGAAAAGAAGAAAAGAAGTCTCGCAGGTCATCCCATTTTGCATTCTTGTAATGCCAAACAACACGAAGTTGGGAATAGCCATGAGATAAAGGTTCCATTGGAGAAGAGACTATCACCAAGTTGTGATCTGAAGTGCCTAAAGGACCTCTCACTTAGACCGTGTGCGTAGAAGGGTTGTTTGTGAGAAAAAGATCAAGTGTATTGGCTGTATGATTAGGATTGTCCGGTGTTCTTTAGGTAAATGAACAATCTGAGCTAGGTCATTAGTATTTGCAAAAGCCTCAGCATCTCGACCTGCTGGTTCGGTGTGACTAGAAAACCGAAGCCAGCTGGAGTCGTGAACATTAAAATCACCAAGGAAAATTACCTCACTGTTATGAAAGTTGGACTGGAGAAAGTCAATTTGCAAAGAGAGGAAGTCAAAGAGCTTCAAGTGATTAGTGGAGTTGGGAGAACGGTAGAGACAACAGATGAATTTGACACAATGAAGTAGAGAGATTTTAACCCAGAGAAGATCAAAGAGAGGAAATTCCAAATTGCCAATTCTCTGACAGGGAATATCAGAACGGACATATGCATAAGTACCACCTTTGAGGCGAAAGGAATCATACAGCGAATAATTTGGGCATCTGAGATGAGCAGTAGTTGAATCAACCGATAACTGAGATTCTGTCAGAAAAAGTACATGGGGTTTGGCCTACTGCAAGTGCAAATGGACATCGTTGAGATTAGAATTGAGACCACGTATATTTGTGAAATGAATTAGGAAGTCCTTGGGAGGTTTAGATTTTTTCGTAGATAAGCTTGCTCTATTAGTTTGACAATTCATGGTGTATTGAATAGTAAGAAAAAGTGGGTGGGACATGCTGTATGAAGTAATGTAATTTTTGGCTATGGCGTACACGTGGTAAGAATATACGCAGATACTTGACATAACGTGGCCTCGACAATGCTCCCCTATACACACTACTGGGACTCCCTCCAGTCACTATCTAGCAGAGTAGAGGTAGCAAGGTTATACACTAGCTGATCCAGAAGCCTCCTAGAGAGTTACCAATATGTTCGGTCCGGTGTACTAACTAGCGGCCGGCCTGCGAACACCATTTTAGAGCTGTAAACTCGAAATGTAAGGAATATTGGATCTCGCCACGACGTTCATAATAACCTCAAAAGTCATCAATCATACTGCATGATGGAAGAGATAGGGAAGGGTTGACCGGAACTTAGCTCTAGAGATTAAACATGGGTTCCACCACTTCAAGCCTCCAATAAGCAAAGTGGTAAAGTGTAAAGTGTGTTTAGGGACAAGCGGCACCGCACCAGGGGTTTCCCCCATCTCCGCGTAGTTTACATTGTGGGTGAACCAGTTGACTAGAAAAGCCAGAGATTTAAAAGTGTATGAACTTTGTATATATTTGATGCCTTGTACCATTGTTCATCTGGTCATTTAGCCGCCAGACCCCTACTGATTCCCGACGTTGTGCCACTTTAACCCCGTGGAGGCAGATCAGGTACTCACTAGTATATAGTTCACTCTGGCAGGTCCTGCCACCTAATTTCCTAAGATTTCAGTGGCTAGGACCTTAAAAAAAAAAAAAAATCGCGTACGCGTCGCGGGGAGCGCTAGAAGTCCAAAATGTTGGGCAAAATTAATTTAGATTGGTGATTTTAGATTGTGTGTGGCGTGTTCACGTTGCTATCAGATAGAGTGGGGTAAAGGCTGAAGACTGGGGGGCAAATAGACAGAAATATGGAGCCGGAAGGGAAGGCAACTCCAGTTTACAGTGGGACATGCCCATGCCCCACCAGAGGGAAGAAATAGGGTGGCAGGGTGGGGAGGGGACAGTTTACTGTTCCCTCCTCACCTGCCAGGAAGAGGTGAGACAGTGAGCCAGACAAGAGAGCTGGCTCAGGTTGCCAATGTGGCCTGTATGCATGGGTGGGAGCAAACCAGACCGCAGGGTCAGGTCCGCACCATCCAGAAAAACTTGAGGCCCAGCAGAGGCGATCCAATGTTGGTTTGGCTGAACAGGTTGTGCAAAATGTCACAGTTGGGAGTCATTCATGGGACTGTTGTCCTGTCCGGTAGTCAATGTTCTGGGAAGTGGGGTTTTCTCACTTCTCATAAGAGTTCCAGTTTTGTCTTGCATGAAGGATCAAGCAGTCAAACCTGATATCTGGTTGGGGGTCTCTGAGAAGCATTGTTTGACACATCTATTCGAAGTTTGCAGGCAGAGGAATGGTCAAGCGTCTAGCATACAGGTTCTGGGCAAACTTGGTGAACGCTATATATGAGGCTTCATCTTCCAGTAAGTAGTGTTCCCGGTTTTTGCGATTAAGGCGCACTTGGATGATTAATTCAACACGAAGATCTTCATAAAATTCGCAGTCATACATCTGGTGTCCCCAGGTCTCCACAGAGCCACATGCACACATTGGGTTGTTTTCGAGTCCGAGAAGGTGTAATTTCTGGCGGATCGCTCCATGTCCTGTTAGGAGATACGTGCTGTACAATCCAGGGCAAAGCCATACCGGATACTGTGGGTATATTTGTTGTAGATCGGGGAGGAACCTCCGCGTGACTTCCCCTTTTGTGGAGGTCGTCCAGCGCTGCTGCCATATCGATCGCAAATAGATCTGGAGTCTTTTCTTCTCCACTGTTCGATTTGCAGTTGGGTCTGTGGTGTGATCCTGGAAGGTAGTTGGATTTCCGCGTCTAAGCTGCTGTAACATGCCTAGCCGAATCACTTGAAGATCAAGAGGGAGGGTCCCAGTGAGTACTTGCAGCGCATGAGTAGATACAGTGCGGCACGGTCTGGTGAGGGTTAATAAAATCGGTCGGTGAATGATGTTGAGTAGCCGACGATTTACCGCCGTAGAGGCCTTATGGTGCCAGACACCAGAAGCATATGCAATCGCAGGGATGATAGCTGCTTTGTAAAGTATTGCAAGGGTTCTTCTTTTCAGCCCCCAGTCGCGGCGGGTAATCCTGGCAAGCATGGCAGCATAGTTTTTCATTTTCTTTTGGATGTATTTTAAGTGGGGTGTAAATGATAAATTTCGGTCCAGGATCACTCCTAGGTACTTGAGTTCTGTGGCCAACTTGATCGTTCTGTTGTAGATTTTTATCTGCGGTGGTCTGGTAGGAGTTAGATATCCCTTTAGTAGGATAGATTGGGTTTTGGTGGCAGAGATATTAAGGTGATGAGTTTCGGTCCACTCTCTTAGTGTAGAAAGTGCTGAGTTGGCAAGCGTTTTCAGTTGTGCTCTTGAATCAGCAGAGAGGATTAGGAAGAGGTCATCTGCGTATGCGAGCGCTTGCACACCCCCCAGTTCCAGGGAGAGGAACTCATCCAGCACGTAGTTCCAAAGGAGGGGACCCAGTACAGAGCCCTGAGGGCAGCCCCTGTGTACCTGACGTTCAACCTTGCAGTAGGGAGCCTGCACTAGGACCTTCCTATTGTTCAGGTAGCTCTGAATGCATCCATATAGGTTTGATGGCAGGTTGGCAGCTCTTAGTCTTGCGAGGCTGTTCTGCCACCAGAGGGCGTCGAACGCCCCTGCAGAGTCTACAGAGATGAGAAGAAGGTACTTTCGTTGGCAGTTTGACGCGGCATTCATGATATATTCTAGTGCATCCAGAGTGGATTTCCCCGTTTTGATTCCGAATTGTTTGTCTGTTGTTAAATTTGCTGCGGTGTAATGTACTTCAAGCCTCTGTCTAAGAAGTTGTTCCAGGACTTTGCTGAGTACAGACAGGAGGGATATAGGTCGGTAGGACTCCGGTATATGTTGCTGCTTTGATGGGTTTTTATGATTAATTTTATGCTGGCTACCTTCCAGTCCGAGGGGAACCAGCCCTGACGAAGACAGTGGTTATATAAGTCTAACAGCAAGTTCGGGACATACTCGGCCACCTTTTTTACCAGTTCTGGTTCAAGCATGTCCAGTCCTGGGGTTCTTTTGTTTTTTATTTTTTTGTTTGGCAGTTTGTAAATCTTGCAGAGTGAATGGTTGTTCCACTCGGGCCGATTGGTAGGTTTTGTTGGTGTGGCACAGCTGATGCTGTTGAGGTGTGTTGTCCTTTTCGATGGGTTTGAAGATGGCATTGAGAAAGCAAAGTGGTAGTATTTCACCGGTTGATGAGAGTCATCTTCCACCTAGTACTGCCTGGTAACATAGAGGGGCGGTGTTCCTCCGTGTGGTGTGGGCGCTACACCTTTACCCCTGCTTACGTTGGTTCACACCTGGGTGGTCACCTACAATGTACTTGTGCATTGAGGTTATACCCAGGATTACTAATAGTGCCACCATCGTGAAGGTGCAAGCAGAGCATTTGGCGGTCACAGACCGTCCGGACTTGGCCGAAATTGGGTCCACTTGACTTGAGTGTCACCCAAATATCAGTTCCATCAATGTTTTAGACTCCCAGGTAGCAAGTGCATCTTGTCTGGCATATCTGAGAGAATGTCTGTGACAACCTCAAGGACCAATGTTTTGAACAAAACAAAAATTGTTTTGAACAAACAATTATATATTATATTTATATAGTATAAAATTGTTTTGAACAAACAATTATATATTATATTTATATAGTATATAATATAAAAATAATATATAAAATTTAGTATTTTATATTTATTTTGAAATTATCTAATTGTTTTACATGGTTTCAACTATAAATTTTTACATAAACAGAAATAAAGTATAGTACCAAAGGATACCACACTTAGGGTGGTAGGAAATGAAAAAGACCTGGGAGTAATTGTGCAGTCAGATATGATGTTTTCTGAACAATACAGACAGGCTGCAGGAGCAGGTCATAGGGTTTTTTCAATGATATACCTGAATTTTGCTAGCAGGGAAAAGGAGGTGATTGTCCCTCTGTATAAGGCAATGGTCAGGCCACGCCTTGAGTACTGCGTACAGGACTGGAGGCCTCATTTTAGGAAGGATGTAGATTTGCTTGAGTGTGCACAGAGAAGGTCAACAAGATTGGTGAGGGGAATGAAAGAATCCTCGTACCAAGAATGGTTTAATTTTTTCAAATTGCGACGGCTGGAGACTAAGCACCTGCAAGGTGATCTGATTGAGATGTATAAAGCCTTGAATAGGTTGAACACGCTGAATTCTGATGGGATTCTTCCACTTGTTCAGATTACGAACCTAAGGGGGCATAAATTGAAATTGAAGAAAGACAGCTGTACAATAGATGTGCGGAAGTTTGACTTTAGCCAGTGGGTAATTGCTGGAACAAACTTCCATCTGTCATTGTGGAAATTGATAGGTTAAATAAATCTAAGGTGGAACTGGACACACATTTAGAGGTACTGGTTGTGTGAATTTTTTTTGGCTGATGCTTCATAAACTCATACGCTTGCTTTCTTGCATAACATGTCACGATTACTACTACTACTACTACTACTACAAGTAATTGCACACAAATAATAGTATAATGAATCTTGGGAAGGTTTATTTTTTATAATATGTAATCTCGAATTTTTCTTTGAGACATTCGAGATTGTCTTTTTTTCGTGGCGAGGTCTCGCATCCTCTTTAATAGCAATATATCCGTAGAACTACATTGAGACAGTTCTCACAACATGCCATTGCAGTTTCCAGCAAGCGAAGACCTCCGCGTCATCGCGCCCGCTCCCTCTTCTTCTTCGTCATCAGAATCACCTTGGTTAAATTCGCAGGTTCTTCATCGTGGACTAATGCAACAATTTCTTCTTCGGTTAAATTATGGATAACCATGGTTATCAGCATCGTTTTTTAACCATGCGTCTACATCATCCTGTCCACTCTCAGAAAACCCGGAAATGAATCTCTGGATGTAAAGTTGCAATCTCACCGACGTAGGCCCCGAGTGCCAAACGTTTTTGTCTGTGTGATTTATAGAGTGCTCTTTGAAAACAATATAGTTTTATTTCTTTTCTTGGGTGATTTTCTCTAATTTCTGTACTTGCAAAGTCAAAAAACTATTATATTTAGGCCACCCGAATAAATAGATTCATCTTCCGTGCTGTGTCTTATGTCTGTTAATTGCGTGTGAGTAGTATAAGGTTGGGGTTCTAACCGAGTACGGCTCTATGAATTTTGGCGTCAATTTTCGTGCGTGCTGCCGCGTCAGTCGCTTGTTTTGCCGTTTAGGTTTTGAGCGTCTGCCGGTGAAGCGAGCCGAGGTTTAGGTTTAGCGGTTGCGCCGAGGCTTAGTTGCGGAAAAATATATTTTAGTTCTTATTTCGCCCGCTAGATGGCGCCACTTATTTTCGCCATTAAATTAAAATTTTTTTTTCTTTACCCAGGCTCGAACCCATGTCGTTGCTACTGGTGGTCCGGTGCTTATCCCCACGGCTACCCTTTCAGTTGTAAGAATATGTGTAAATGTAGCTCTTATAGTTAAGAGTGGTGTGAGTGTGACGTAGGAAGTTGTATTTCGCCTTGTTCTGATTGGAGGGGGATATGAACCGATGTTCTGATTGGTTTGGGGGTATAAACCGACTTCGACTCTGAGTCTACCGGTGATTTTCTGGTCTGTTGATGCCGTAGAAATCGTCTGTTTTTGCCGCGTTGGTTTTCAAGGTGGCTTTGGAGGGTGCGCAATGAATTGTGGGTTCGCGCACGCACGCACACACACACAAGCCCGAGCTCTTGCGCTCGCGCACGCACGCACACACACACACACACACACACACACACACAAGAAAATAGAGCAGTAGACATTCTTTCCCAAGACAAAGGTTTTGGCGGGAAAAACGTGGACGCTGTAGACATACGGGCACTTGGGGGGTCACAAAAGTTCGAGCCCGACGATGGCCACGACAACAGAAGCCCACGAAACAGTGCCGCCATCTAGCGAGTCATTCTGAAAGCTGAAATCAAAGATTTTATTTTATTTAAGGTGTTTAAATGTTTTTTTTTTTTTTTTTTTCCTAGGTAGCTATGACTTTGCCGTTTAAATATATTTCAGTGGCTTTGCAATATGTGGCGCCATCTGTGGAAGCAATCTGAAAGCTGAAAATTAAAAGATTTTATTTAAATATATATATATATATTTTTTTTTCCCTACATACTTCTTGAACGGAGATTGCCACGACATCGTAACAACCAAGAAACTGTGTCGCCATCTAGCGTGTCATTCTGAAAGTTGAAATTAAGGATTTTATTTAAATATATATATTTTTTTCTCACATACGGATACTTGGTGTCACAATACTTCTTGAACGGAGATTGCCAAGACATCGTAACTACCAAGAAACTGTGTCGCCATCTACCGATCTATTCTGCAAGTTGAAAAGCTGAAAAATTAAGTATTTTTATATGTTTAATGTTATGTTATGTGTTTTTTGATGGTTAAATTTTTATATGTATATATTTTTACCCATAACTATTTATGATGGTTCCTCTTCAAGTTGAATTTTGTATCCTGATGCTTAGTCTATCTTGAAAAAAAAAAAAAAAAAAAAAAACCTGAAAAGTAAAATGTATTGATGTGTATATATATTTATTTACCTTCTTCGTGATATGGTGGTGCCATCTTCAGATTCTTTCCACAACTTTGAATTTTTTTTTTTAAATTTCTACTTTCTAAGAAAAAAAGACAGACAATATTTTTCAAATAGATATGTTTATTGATAAATAATAAAAAAAAAATAAAAAAAAAAATTACAAGATAGTGGGGTCATCGCTATTTTTACCCCATCTTTAACCATTAGCATCCAAACCCGCCATATAAGATGCAAAGAAACAGGGGTCGCGCCATAAGTACTCCTGGTTTTCGTAGAAGTCCATCTGGAAAAGAAAAAAAGAAATGTTACAAGATTACAACGATCCGCGCGTCGTTGGAAGTTTTAGTGGTGTTAATGCATTACAAAAACATACAAAATTACCCAGACGTATCGTGAAAGAGTATTTGTCATCTCAACCTGCTTATGTCAGACACAAACCTCAAAGAGTTAATTTTCCTAGAAACCAAATAATAGTTCCTGGTCTACACCATACGTTTCAGTGTGACTTAGCAGAAGTTTCCAATCTGTCTGATGCTAATGGCGGAGTGCGTTATTTACTCGTCTGTATAGACGCTTTTTCTAGATACGCCTGGGTGAGAACACTTAGAAATAAAACATCGAAGCAGATGGTAAAAGCATTCAAATCAATTTTCAAGGAAGAAACGCCATTCAGTCTTAACAGTGACAGAGGTAGAGAGTTTATAAACAAAGATGTGAGGGCCCTATTTAAATCTCTCAACATTAATTTTTATACTAATAGATCGGAGAAAAAGGCTGCAATCGCTGAACGTTTTATTCGAACTCTGAAAGAAAAAATATTTAAATGGATAACTTATTCTGAAAGTAAGAAATATGTGCATGTTCTTCCCGACATTGTAGCTACTTATAATCGAACGCCACATCGAGCTATAGGAATGCCACCTGCCGATGTCACTTTGCATAATGAAGAAGACGTCTACAGGAAATTGTACTTGAAAAAAACCAAAGAACAGATTCCTAAATTTAAAGTGGGGGATCGTGTCGTTCTAAGTACAGGTTCGAATCTTTTCCGCAAAGGATTCTGGGGCAGTTGGACGCGTGAGGTTTTTACTATATCTCAAGTATTGAAACGAAGAAAGCCAGTTGTGTACAGAGTACAAGACAAAGCAGGCGACACTATCGAAGGTACCTTTTATGAGCAACAGTTACAACTTGTTAATATTCACGACAAGTTGCCACTGGATACATATCTTATTGAAAAAGTACTTAAGGAGCGACGTGTGGGAGGAGAATGTCAATTCCGTGTTAAGTGGCTAGGATACCCTGCTTCCTACAACAGTTGGGTTTCGGCTAAAGATGTTCTTCTTAACACTACCGAGTAATGCATGCATGGATTTCCATCCCCAGAATACGCAAGCTAATTTTACTATTATATTGCCCGACACTATACCTCTCAAAGGCAATTGGGAGGTGGCACTTGCAGAAATACACGTACCTAAGTCATGGGACAATATTTCCGAAGGTTGGGCCGAGTTTGCAATTCTGCAGAAAGAACCGACAGTTAGGAACCCTGAGGTTTACATGCTGAACGATGAGTACGAAAATTCGTCTAAATTGATTGAACATATGTGTGGTCTTAATACCAATTTAGAGCTTAAAGTAGAAGAGACAGAATTCAAAGTGAGATTTACAATTCGCGTTAAAAATGGCTGTGAGTTGCGTATGACTTTACAAACTGCCAGAATTCTAGGACTAGTACACAAAGTAGTAGTGAGTGAAGCTGTTGACAAATCTAGAACTTTTAAAGGGGAGTACATAGGAAAGTGGATACCTAAAGGTAAAATAGTGTTACCACCATTAAAGCCTAACAGTGAGTGTGCTGATAGGAAGCTTGTACTCGTACAACAGCCGACTTGTGATGTTCGCGAGCATAAAATTCCTTATGGTAATTACAGTAGCATCTCCGAAATTCTAAAGGTTATGACTTTTATAGCCCCCGAAATTAAAGGTTCTGTTAATGCCCGTGGTTTTGTTTCTTTCGAAATAGAAAGCGGTGTGCGTCTTCGCTTCCCTGAGACAGGACTCGGTGAGTTACTCGGTTTTGAGCGTATGCCCGATGGTTTCGAAGGAACAGCGAGATCGAAATTTCCCGGAGATATAAATAGAGGTGTAGGCTCTTATTTTGATTATAGTAGTGTGATAGAAGACCAGGTCGTGGGTGATATCAGAGCGCCTCTTTTGCGAGTAGTACCGTTCGGAAGCAGTGGTGAATTCTTACATTTGGATTATTACCCTGTACTGCTCTCGAACATTCAATCCATTTCTATTCAAATTCGCACAGACAGTGGTCAGTTATTTCCATTCAGAGGTGGTAAAACTCTAATTAAGTTACATTTTCGACCCCAATGAACGCATACGTTGATTACTACTCAGTGCAAGCGGGGGGAAATCCCTACTTTGCAGGAGCAGCGATCCAGAGAGGTCAAGGTTTAGGCAGTATATTCAGATCAGCATTTACATTTCTCTCTCCTCTTCTGAAGCCCGCAGCCAAGTTCATCGGTCGCCAAGTGCTATCGGCAGGTCGTAATATCATAGATGATGTCATTTCGGGAGCACCCGTGAAACGCTCGTTTATAAATCGAGCTTCTGAAGTAGGACAGGCCATTAAGCAAAACGTTCGTAGTCAGAGTGGAGGTAAGCGTCGAAAGAAAAAAAATATCAGGACATCTTTCAATGATGGGTGAAGTTATGATGTCAGAACTAGACCTGTTTGCACAGCCTGCCACTAATCTATGCATCGAGCGATCTTCATACATTACTTTTTTGCCTTTAGCTTCAGTGGACACGCCGGGGCCAATAGAATTTTCCGTACCGGGGACATCAGAAGAATATCTGGACCTGGGAAAAACTTATTTGCGACTCAAAGTACAGTTAACTCAAAGCGACGGAAAAGAATTACAGTCGAGTGTAGGAGTTGTCAACAACTTTTTTCACTCCATGTTTAAACATGTGGATCTTTTCGTTCAAGACAAATTAATTAATCCAAGCAGCGACACATACCCCTATAGAGCTTATTTAGAAACGCTTTTGAATTTTGACAGAGGAGCAAAAAAATCACAGCTCACTACAGAACTGTTCGTAAAAGACAATTTTTCGGATGTTTCGCAAATGTTTTCTCAGCCTGACAGTGGTATGAATCAACGTATGAAGTTTTTTTCGAAAACCAAAACTGTGGAACTTCTGGGTCGTCTCAGACTAGATTTGTGCCATCAGGACAAATATATTATTAACAATTTATCGCTCCGCCTGAGAATGGTTCGCAGTTCGCCCGAGTTCTGTCTGTTGTCTCTCGACAATACTGCTAAAATTCATATACGCGAAGCCTGTCTTTTTGTGCGTAAAGTTAAACTTAACCCCAGCATACAGTTAGCCCACATGAGTGTTCTTGAAAAACATCCTCTTGTATATCCCATTAACAGAGCTGATGTAAGTTACTATTCAATTCCAAAAGGCATGTCAGACTCTACCCGAGACAATATATATCTAGGACAGATCCCCACTCGTTTAATAGTCGGTATTGTGTCCAGTGATAGTTTCAACGGCTCCCTCAAAACCAACCCATTCAATTTTGGTCACTACAACCTGTGCTATTTACTTCTGACGGCTGATGGTGTGCAGCATCCTTCCCTGCCGCTAACACCCGATTATAAGAATGGACATTACACGCGGTCCTACCTGTCTATTTTCAGATCGCTAAACAAATGGAATTCAGACTGTGGAAACGACATATCAATCCTGGATTATACAGAAGGGAATGTGCTTTATGCTTTCGACCTAACTCCCGACAGTAACGCTGTCGGCACGCACATCACTTCTTTACGGCGAGGCGGTGTTCGACTTGAACTGAAATTCGCAGAACCTCTTCCCGAAAACGTAACAGTGATCTTGTATGCCGAATTCGAAAACATTCTTTCTGTGACTAAAGACCGTTCAATCCTCGTGAATTATGAACACTAGAGATATATTAAAGGTTTTAGAAGCAGACAGTGAATCGAGAAAACATCTGATCGGTGTCTGTGCCAGGGACAAGTTACCGTCAAAAATACAGAGGAAACCAGCATTGCTAGTCATCAATACAGACAAGGCACACATGCCAGGTACTCACTGGGTGAGTATCTTCCTAGGAAAAAGAGAAAGTCAATATTTCGACAGCTTTGCACGACCACCGACAACGGACATTGCAGAGTTCCTTAACCAAAACAGTAAGAAATGGACTTATAACAAAGTGGTGATTCAACATCCAGAATCTATAGTGTGTGGACTACATTGTATTTTTTTCCTGACTCATCGGTGTAGAAATATTTCTATGTCAAAGATTGTAAACAAATATTATTGTAAAGATTTGTGGGCAAATGATTTGTTAGCCACATTACATGTAATTGAACCTTTACTTACAAAATAAAATTTTATTTATTTTTAAAAAGTGTCTGTTTTATTGAAAAAAAACTTACCACAACGAAATCCACGTATGCTTACGTCTCAAACGACGAGGCGATAGCAAAGCTGTATATCTGCGCTTGACCTGCTTATGAGGCTTTATAACTTCGCTCTTGGAGTACCGTTGCTCCTGCGCTTCAGAGGAGGAAGGGATTGTGGGTAGCGACGCCGTTACGTTCGATACGCTGGTCTCGATATCGCTTGATGCCGACGAGGACGCTTGTTTTGCGGCATTAGTTTTCAGGCCTAAATATGACTGTAGTATCTGAAGATACATTTTAACTTTAGACTCGGGCTGCAAATCCTGTCTTTTTAAGATTTCAGACATTTTCTCGTCTAAAGAGAGCATCTGTTTTTGTTCTGGCGGTGCAGCTACAAGCAAGAATTTACGGAAAGATTCACTCATCTTCTGATTAAACTTGTGATGAGTGGAACAACTATGCTTGCTATCAGGGGGAACAGTGAACCTCCTTGTTGAAGAATTAATTTCCGCCTAGTTTTAAATGCTACTTTTTTATCTGCTAGTGTTCTGAGCAGACGTTTTTTGCGTTGTAACTTGCTTTTCACTCTGTCTGTCAACGGACTGCTACCTTTGACTATGTTTTTACATATTTCACAGAGTGCATTTATTTCTGTTTGATTTGAACTCCTTAATAAAGCGGTTGCCTGTTTCGGTCGAACTTCCGACAGATACCTTATAAAGTTAGCATTGTTTTTTAGACGCAGAGCCATATGGGGATGTAAACAATCGTATGTCCTTCGTTTGGTAACACGTGTGAGCGCAGTCTCAATCTATCATCTGTGTTCTGACAAAAATCAAACAGTAAATATGAATGAGGATCGCGTGTTGCATGCTTATATATGTCGACTAAAACACGTGATCTCCCGGGGAAAACTTGACTTGCTAGGTGTGAAATTTGTCTTGAGTCGCGAGGGTTTTTAAAAACAATCAGATAGTGCGAATTCAAACTGATAGTGCGGAACTGCGATCCTTGCGAAAACAGGTTTTGTGTTAACAAAATAACACTCAGATTTCTGTGATGTGATCCTTTTATAAATATCTCAGAAACGACAATACTATCCTTTGCTTGGTTGATGAGATCGTCTAAAACAAGTAAATTTTTTACTGATGGATCGAATTCGGGGATGTTTAAACCCTCCACGAACTCGATTTGCGAGTTACACCGAAACTTATCTTGAAACTCTGAATAGCAATAGACGATTCTTTGAGGTGGTGGCGAAATTAAACTTTCACTATTTTCTAATAGCGACAATACAAACGTCGTCTTTCCACTCTGTGTTGCTCCCGAGACTATAGCTGTGAATGGATGGTGAAACATTATGTAAATGAGCCCGCGCTAGTCTGGACCAAGTATTTATGTGTGTGTTCGCGCGCCGATGCGAGAGGTAGGACTAGCAACTGTAAAGACAGAAGGTGACGTCTCCAGAAAAACGAAACATTGTCCCCTTTTTTAAAAAACTGTGAGTTATGAAAAAGGTTTTTTTTTGGAAGTTGTCTTTTCCATGAAACCATTCTTGACACGGAAAAAAGTGTATTCCTCCATCTAAGCGCGCCCGACACTTCGTGGCGGGTGGGAGGGGTGCCGCGATTCCTCCGTGCGCGCGCCCATCACAACGTGATGGGTGGGAGGGTGCCGCGATTCCCCCCACGCCCCGGCGCCCTGCGATTCCCATCCGAGTGCCGTCACGAATGTGACGTCGGTGGGAATAGGATGGGGAAGACGTGCCCGATCGACTTCGCCGACATCCTGAAAAAAAAGGAGACGTCACCAGAGGTAGCCATTGAAAACTGCTTAGTGTCAAAAACATTGGGGATTTCACTGGGTTTTTTTTCTAATGTTGATAGTATGATGACTAGGTGGTTAGCTTTCGCTATGTGTCTTGGAAATATCCATAAGGGTAAGTGCGTGTGTCGTCTCCTATCACACGTTTAGCGAAAGTAAATCCAAACCTTTTTGTTACTGAGGACTCAAGGAGACGAGAAGTACGTTTGTCTCTCCGGACAGAAAACGGTACATCGACAGAAACGTCAACATGTTGGCCTTTTGCAGCAGCGGTCATAACATTCATGTTGACTAACTTCGCGTTTTTGGCATTAAGTGTCACACCCTTGCATTTGGTCACTGTTTTACCCCCTTGGGTGCGGAAGGAGTAAGATTTGGGACCGGTCGAGGCAAACTCAACAATGTGGTCCCCAGACAATTCGTCTGTGAGCTGACCCAGCGAGTGACCTATGGGTGGACGTTCGTCCCCCTGTTTTTGGACAAACACCACCGAATCAGTATCGCAATATAAAAGAGATTGGCGTAGAGGGGCCATAGCTTTGTAAAGCTTTATTCGGCCATAGGAAGCGACGAAAGAGCCAATGACTGCATTACCCCGACGGTATGGTTCTTCCGTTCCATCAATCGGGGCAAATGCAACTTGCATTATTTCTTCCGACACTAACATGGCGTCGTGGATGATTTTTGTGTCATCCATAAAAAGCTGTACAACGCTTTCGTAAGTGTTACATACTGCAGTGCTCACCCTATTAGTTCTCATTGCGAGCCGACCCCAGAGACTATTGAGACATAATTTTGCAAGTGAACGTCTAGCAGGGTTCGCCTTTATTTCGTGCCTGTCCATAGAGATGCCTTCCCTACTTTTAAAATCGGAAATGTATGCATCAGGTTCAACCCCCTCGGGCCAGCCCGACGCCTCCTGTTTGATTTTCAAGAAGGTGTCTATGTAGCCACCAAATAAAGACTTATGGCTCTCTTTGAAATGCCAAACTTCGTAGATGTTATCAATTTTATAACCGCTCTCAACAGCCAGGTAAAACTCAGGCGTGCACCAGATTCCCGAAAAGCTCCGATCCTCGTGATTACAGGTGGGAGACATCTGCTCGGCACAAGCACCGCATAGCGGGAACACTAGCTTGCCATTGGAGCTTATTGGGAGGACGGGTAAGAACTCCTTTTCGGGCGCTGTCACCCTAGCATGGATTATACCAAAGTATGCATTGTGACTATAGTCAAAGTCGCTAAGAATGACTTCGGGGTGACCGCGAGGAAATACGCCGTATTTGCAAACCCACGGATACAACGAACAGAAATCCACATAGTGAATCTCCTCGTTATCCGCCACCTGGTGGTAAAGTTTAAAGCAGTCAACTCTACCTCCTCTGAGAGCGCTACGTGGTGTAATCGATTCGTACGTTATGAATGCTGCAACAAATTCTTTCATGGCAGGGTCGTTTTTCTGTTGGTTGTCAAACTGGCATTCCCATACGGAAACCACATCATATCCTCGAGACCTAATGAAGGCCTCGCGATCCATGGTTTCAGCATATAGAGCGCCCATAGGTTTGTTTCTCTGTGTCTGTATAGTACTAGATCGAAAACAATTCTTGCACCCGTGATAGTAACAACCGTAGAATTCGTAAGCGGTGCTACCACATACCCCATCTAATAAAAAAGGACCTACTCTAACTTCACCAACCTGTGATCGAGCTTGTTGAATTTTAATGTTGTTCTGTTGTTCCTGCCACGAAAGCCAAGCCAACTGTGTGTTACTCCCTATGTAGCCGCCAGGTGGTAGGATAGCCATTGTGTTTGGTTCTAAATAGTTTCTGGCGAAGATCCTACTACAAGCACCGGTGATAGTAATATCCTGACAGAAAGGATCAACTTGAGAGACTGCTATAAAGAGAGAACGGAACTTATTGCAGGAATCTCGCAATACTCTCACGTCGTCTAAGGCATAGGCCAAAAGTTCACATTTCAGGTTGTATGTATCTCGTGACTTCTCTTGGTACCATAACACGAATTCCGTACGGGTTTCTTCGCTCATGAATTCCGGTTTAAAATATTTTTGATCGGGCAAAGCTCCCACATAATCTAATGTGTCTATCTTGTGGAATTCGTGAGGGAAGAAGCCCTTACGCACCTCTGGCAGCTCGAACATAGCTGGCAGTTTTCGGAGTGGAACTGTTAGAAAAGAATAAGAGTCCAAGAAGACTATGTTTAACGAAGATAGAAAGATACCCAAAATCTTTGACCCATCATAGATAGTGTGAGGAGCTATGTGTTTCGCGAAAATATAAGAAAGCACAAAGTAACCGTCAAAACCACGAAGGTTGTGGGCGATTACTCGCACATTCTTATATTTTGGCTCTATGTGTCGAAGTTTTCGGCCATCACTACCTCGTTTCAAAGTCTCTCGGGTTCCTAACAGCTCATCCAAAAACTCCGCCATGCAATTGCGGCCCCAGTAAACGCGTTCCTGATCGCCAAAAGAAGCAACGCAGAGCACAGCCACATGCTCACCATCCAGCAAGACTGTTTCTGTGTCAAAGTATACAACAGAAACATCGTGCTTCGGGTCCTCAGGTTTTTGAACAAAGCAATGTTGTGTTTTGTGCACAGTTTTACAATAGCTACAGAAGTCGGGATCAATGCATTTGTGTGCTGTGTTGGTAAGAAAAGTGCACATACAAACGCCACAGCGATGCACTTCAGAGCAGGTTTTGTTTGCCCTGTGAGCGTTAATGCATGCTTCGCCTTGGAAAAAACGATTACAAAAATTACACAGGAGAAGGTTGTCTTCATTATGAACGGCGACAGCTCTGCATCTATTGCACTTGAAAGAGCAATTGTGTGTGTTTAATCTCTCTCGAGTAGGTAAAACCTTAAGGCATAGGGGACAATAATAATCACTGCCAAACAGAGCTTTCAAAGATCGCACAAGATCATAATGTCTGTCGTGACTGAGTAGAAATATCTGTTTATCAGCAGCGGGGCCCCGATATGCAACTTCAAAACCGCACTCAGCGGAAATTACAACCAGTTGGTAATCAGGGATCGCTCGCTGAAACAACTCAACTTCATTCAAACCACAACTTTCTAAGGCAACCCCTGCGATACCATGTAAATTTGTAGCTCTGATAGTTTGCATACTACTCTTATACTCTCGCACCTGTCTGTATGTTTTAGCATCGTCCTGATGGGCCGAAATACCAACAGCTAATGCTCTGGCGAGACATAAACTATCGGTATTGTTGATTTGAATGACAGCTTTTTTTTTTTTAAAAAGTCATTCAAATTCAACATTGCCCTTTTTTTAATATTCTCAGAACGATAACCACCATCCCCCCTATTCGTGATATTAATAAGAATCACGTCCAGACTCAAGTCGTCCGTTATCATAAATTCACTGTTTGATTGGTCGACAGCTATAAATGCGGCCATCACACGGTCAAATGTCAGATCGGTTAGAGGCATAAATGGCAAGTTTATGGGATTTTTTAGACTGGGTGCGTCTAAACACAACCTAACATGAGAATAATCACCCTGATTACTTAAATTTGCGATTATCTCTTCTAGCATCCGCCGAAAGTTCGAAAAAAACAGATCCCCGTCTGCTAAGTTTACAATGTTTGTAAACCGGACCTCATACGTTTTAAATAAGGTCTGATATTTTTTTGAATAACGTGCAACCCCATCCTGTACTTCGTAGTACTGCTCAAAACTTTCTTGTACTGCTACTTCTCTCTCTTCCATCTAAAATTTAAAAAAAACGTCGCATAAGCTTTAGGGGTTTGTTTTTCGCGAAAAACAAAATATATATATATATATATATATATATATATATAATAATATAATATATAAAAGATTGTATTAAAGAGTAAAAACAGAAAACATCAGAGAGTTAAATAAACTGGATATGGCAAATGCACCGAAGCGCGCAAAGCAGCAGCAACGGATGCAAATGTAAATATAGGTATATTTTAATTAATATGATAAATAAAAGTAAAGATGGCAGTTCGAAACTCCGGAAAGCTTAAAAAATTACATGAAAACGTTAAAAGAAAGTTACGATAGCCTACATCAGATAAAGGCGGGAAAAATTTACTAAACACAGAACTCCGAAACGGGGAATAAAATATGAAATATTAATAAATAATGAAATCTGATATCAGCAAAATAAATATTGATGCTAAATCAGGTATTTCATCGGGGGACTACACCTGACATAGCATCAACGGACTGCGTTTCCATACTTGCCCATAGTTATGCAAGAGAAAATTTATAAATGTAAATAAACAAATATAAAAATGTAAAAAAAAAAAAAAAAAAAACGAAAAGGTATCTCTTACAAAGTATGGACAAGGTAGTCCCTACGCAGTATTATAATGAAAATATAATTAAGAGAAAAGGGTGAATATTATAAAAAGTAGAAGATTAAAAATATTATACCTGAAAATGGCGACGCGAAACTACATGAGGTCAATACGATAGCTGCAAACAAAACAAATAAAACAGCTACTGACGAAAAAATAGATGACTAGTGACTTCTGTAATCAGTTTTTAAGACAGTATTTTAAATATACAGAATAAGGAGAAATTTAGGTAGATAAGAAGAAATGTGGCGAGAAGTGTACCAGAGAGGACCATATATATATAAAAAAAAAAAAATAAAATAATAAATAAATAAATAAATAAAACGGGAGAGGCTGTGGTTTTAAGCTTAGCATCGCGCAAAGCAGCAGATGGCTAAAACTTAAATTAATATAAATAGTGCATTAAAACCAATAGAGATAACAGAATGATAAAAATTGTTTGGACAAACAAATGCACCAAAGCGCGCAAAGCAGCAGCAAAGGATGCAGATGTATATGAAATAATATAAATGCCAATGCAAGCAACACTAAAGGCCACAAGGAAAAAATAGATTAACTATAGAATAAAGATTGAAGCCAGCAAATGGCAAACCGGAGTTAAAAACAAGACCATATAAAGACTGAATAACAGAGGTATAATATTTACCCTTTATAATATTCACTTTTTATAATATTCACCCTTTTCTCTTAATTATATTTTCATTATAATACTGCGTAGGGACTACCTTGTCCATACTTTGTAAGAGATACCTTTTCGTTTTTTTTTTTTTTTTTTTTACATTTTTATATTTGTTTATTTACATTTATAAATTTTCTCTTGCATAACTATGGGCAAGTATGGAAACGCAGTCCGTTGATGCTATGTCAGGTGTAGTCCCCCGATGAAATACCTGATTTAGCATCAATATTTATTTTGCTGATATCAGATTTCATTATTTATTAATATTTCATATTTTATTCCCCGTTTCGGAGTTCTGTGTTTAGTAAATTTTTCCCGCCTTTATCTGATGTAGGCTATCGTAACTTTCTTTTAACGTTTTCATGTAATTTTTTAAGCTTTCCGGAGTTTCGAACTGCCATCTTTACTTTTATTTATCATATTAATTAAAATATACATATATATATATATATATATATATATATATCTATAGGTATACTTACATCATCATCATCGTCATCGTTCAAAAATCCATCTAGTAATAACGGACTCTCAGCCTCCAATTCTTCTCCCCCAGCACCTTCTAACGTGTTGTCATGTGAGCATCCTGGTCGATGCTCAATACCGTCATCACCATAGCCAAAGAACTCCGCATTCTGAAAGGGTAACGTAAAAGAAACTCAGTTACCAAACAATAATTCTATAAACATTTTTAAAAAATCAAATAAAAAAATTTTTCAGTAATGAAAAAAGAAATACTTACACTCGAATACACCAAAGTTTGGCAGAATTCTATCTCAGCCTCAATCATCCTAGCATCTTCATGATCCTTCTCTACCCTGATAACTTCATCTATGAACTTCGAATCTACTTCGTCCCCAAAGAAAATATCTTCACTACTCATTTTGATTTCTTGTAATAGGAAAAAAGGCACTTGTGAATTGTTGTCGTGTTGACCCCTTTTTAAAGCAAACTCGTGGATTGAAACGACATTTGACGTCAGCCAATCAGTGCTTAGATTCAATAGTATGTGAAAGTCACCGCCAATAGGAAAATACCATGACATGAGAGCGAAATCCTTACACATCAGTAAGGGTAGGTGTGGTATCTTTGAAGGTAACCTTTTGAAACTGAGTTATCTTTTACCTTTTGTTACTACAAGGGCATGTGAACGATAACAGCGCTAGTTATATAACCTTTGTACATGTTTCTACTTGTTCCCAGCCAACACCTTTGAAGTTGAACTAGCTTTTACTACTACTCTAAATTTAAACAAAGACTTTGGGGTTGGTATCACCTTTAGTTATATGATGAAATATAACCTTTGCATGACATGTGTCTAGCCGTTCCCGAACGACATCTTTGAAGGTGAGCTATCTTTTGCTTTTTTGTTACTCTACATTTGAACAAAGACTAAGGGAGCGGTTTTGAACAAAGGTTTGGGAACGGTGGCGCAGACTTGGGGGTGGTATCTCCTTTAGTTATATGACGATATATAGCCTTTGTACGCCATGTGTCCACCTGTGATCACCCCACACCTTTGAAGTTGAACTAGCTTTGTTATCTTTTGCTTTAGCCCTCTCTAAATTTGAACAAAAGACTTTGGGAGCAACACCTGCGTTAGCTATATGGTATTATATAACCATTGTACGACATGCCTCTACCTGTTCCTGCCACGTCACGAACTTATGAGCCAGTAACAACACGACTAGATTCTAATCACATGATGCTATAGCCAGTGGACCACATTACAGTTTGGAGCTTTCTCAGTGTGGTTGTGAATTTTTCCACTGTTGCAGTTTTTTCCAAAATGCCAAAGCACGAAATGTTTGATGATATAAGACGACCAAACGTAACTTTCTACAGACGTCTGAGCCATAGTAGCACAGTTCGTGTTTATTGTCACGAATTCGAGCCACATGTTACGATTGAGACAACTAATACGCACATGATGCTATCCAGAAACCAGTGGGAAGAATTCAAAAACAAAATGACTGATATCTTGCTTTCCGTAAGAGCCAGATCTAAAGATGAAATCCATCTACCGGGGATCCGAATCAATACAGATGTTGGTGCTTGTGATTTCTATTGGAAACAATTCTCGCTATCTGCAGAACGACGAATGACTCTCCACCTTTCTGAACTTGAAGCTATATCTAATAGAATCATAGACATAGATTCTTTTCTTCAACGTCTAGAAGACGAAAAACCCGCATTTCTGTTAATGCAATCAGTTATACTTGAGCATCTTGATTGTGTTAGAGAACGTATAAAGAACGATGTGTTTACTGGCTCTATCGATGTTTCGTTTAACGACGTGTATGCATACTTTGTAAGAAATGCTGAACCATCTACAAGTGTTAAAATATTTTCTGCTAAGTGCTCGAAAGAAGGTGTAGTTACTGAGTTCAACGATTATGCTTTGTACAATGCTGTAGTTTCGATGATCGAAGAACTTCAAACTGCTTACACTACGAAATATACGAAGTATCCGTTCTGATCAAAGCAATGTGCATATGTAAGTTTTTGTGTTGATTTTTTGTGATTAGTAACAACATCTGTAAAACTTACCAATAAAAACATGTCTATTTGAAAAATATTGTCTGTCTTTTTTCTTAGAAAGTAGAAATTAAGTTTTAATTTTCCATTAATCAATAACCTTTTTTAAAAAAATTGAGAATTTACTTTTAGGAAAGAAATGATTTCGAATATAGATTTTTAAAAAAAAAATTCAAAGTTGTGGAAAGAATCTGAAGAAGGTAAATAAATATATATACACATCAATACATTTTACTTTTCAGGTTTTTTTTTTTTTTTTTTTTTCAAGATAGACTAAGCATCAGGATACAAAATTGAACTTGAAGAGGAACCATCATAAATAGTTATGGGTAAAAATATATACATATAAAAATTTAACCATCAAAAAAACACATAACATAACATTAAACATATAAAAATACTTAATTTTTCAGCTTTTCAACTTGCAGAATAGATCGGTAGATGGCGACACAGTTTCTTGGTAGTTACGATGTCTTGGCAATCTCCGTTCAAGAAGTATTGTGACACCAAGTATCCGTATGTGAGAAAAATATATATATATTTAAATAAAATCCTTAATTTCAACTTTCAGAATGACACGCTAGATGGCGACACAGTTTCTTGGTTGTTACGATGTCGTGGCAATCTCCGTTCAAGAAGTATGTAGGGAAAAAAAAAAATATATATATATATTTAAATAAAATCTTTTAATTTTCAGCTTTCAGATTGCTTCCACAGATGGCGCCACATATTGCAAAGCCACTGAAATATATTTAAACGGCAAAGTCATAGCTACCTAGGAAAAAAAAAAAAAAAAAAACATTTAAACACCTTAAATAAAATAAAATCTTTGATTTCAGCTTTCAGAATGACTCGCTAGATGGCGGCACTGTTTCGTGGGCTTCTGTTGTCGTGGCCATCGTCGGGCTCGAACTTTTGTGACCCCCCAAGTGCCCGTATGTCTACAGCGTCCACGATTTTCCCGCCAAAACCTTTGTCTTGGGAAAGAATGTCTACTGCTCTATTTTCTTGTGTGTGTGTGTGTGTGTGTGTGTGTGTGTGTGCGTGCGTGCGCGAGCGCAAGAGCTCGGGCTTGTGTGTGTGTGCGTGCGTGCGCGAACCCACAATTCATTGCGCACCCTCCAAAGCCACCTTGAAAACCAACGCGGCAAAAACAGACGATTTCTACGGCATCAACAGACCAGAAAATCACCGGTAGACTCAGAGTCGAAGTCGGTTTATACCCCCAAACCAATCAGAACATCGGTTCATATCCCCCTCCAATCAGAACAAGGCGAAATACAACTTCCTACGTCACACTCACACCACTCTTAACTATAAGAGCTACATTTACACATATTCTTACAACTGAAAGGGTAGCCGTGGGGATAAGCACCGGACCACCAGTAGCAACGACATGGGTTCGAGCCTGGGTAAAGAAAAAAAAATTTTAATTTAATGGCGAAAATAAGTGGCGCCATCTAGCGGGCGAAATAAGAACTAAAATATATTTTTCCGCAACTAAGCCTCGGCGCAACCGCTAAACCTAAACCCCGGCTCGCTTCACCGGCAGATGCTCAAAACCTAAACGGCAAAACAAGCGACCGACGCGGCAGCACGCACGAAAATTGACGCCAAAATTCATAGAGCCGTACTCGGTTAGAACCCCAACCTTATACTACTCGTGTGTTCTATGGTCGTTTTGCTGGACGAAAAACCCCAGTTTCTGGGGGGGGGGGTATCTACCCCTTAGACCGAGTAACTCACCCACGGTGTGAAAAAAGCCCATTAATGTTCCTTGCGTCATCGATGGAACTGGAATCCGGGCCTTTTCCACCCGGTGTGGAGAGGTTGGTGACGGTACTACTGTGCTACCGCGCAGACTGCTTGCAAAGGCAGAAGTAAAAACCCAGAAAGGGAATTCACCTTTCTTTTTCTAGTCAACCTATCAAATACTAACCATTCTAACAACTTCAATAACCACTTGGTCGCTGTAGCACAGCTCCTGCCTCTATGTGGCAGAGCCGGTAACCAGTGGGGAAATCCATCCCTCAAGGCTTTAAAGGAGCAGAAATGGAAGCCGATGTATTTCCACGTTAAAGCCAAAGAGCTCTCAACACGATAATGACACCGACCATAACTTTTTTTTTTTCAAAGAGAATTAAAAAGGACAGAAGGAAGCAGGAATCTCCAGATATCCTCATAGTACATTCTTTGTCATCCCAACCTGTGAGCAAGGTCTCCCCTTTCATCATCCAGAGATGCCTACGAAATGCTGCAGGTTCACCAAAAATGGTTAAACGTCTTCAATCAGGAGATCTACTAATAGAGACATCTCACTCGAGATATTCTGAGTCATTATTGTTGCTAAGTTGAATTCCGATTTAGGTCATCCCACATAACACACTGAATTCTTCCAAAGGAGTGATCATCGAGTGGGATCTATTAAACGTTTCTGAGGAAGAAACAGTCCAGGAGCTTAAAGATCAAAATGTGTCTCATGCAAAATGAATCATGATCAGAAAAGACGGCATTTTAACTCCTACGTGAAACATAATCTTAACTTTCCGTACACAAAATCTACCGGCTTCTATCAAAGCATGTTACTTGAACTGTCGCGTTCGACCATATATCGCAAATACACTTAGATGTTATAAATGTCAAAAATTTGGTCATTTTCATACTGCATGCCACGGAGATGCTACATCCGAACTGTGGGTGCAAAACTCACATGCGAGCAGAATGCAAAGCACTAACAACACAGTGTCCTAATTGTAGTGGCAAGCATCCACCTTACTCCAAAGATTGTGAACCATGGAAATTAGGGGTGAACAAAAATATAAAATTTAAAATAAAATCTCTTATCAAGAAGCGACAAAACAGGTCAATTTAAGTAACTCCAGGGGTTCACATCTGGTGAACATGAACACGTGCCAAGCCCATGTTCACATGTGGCCCATGTGAACATGGGCTCGGCACACCCAGGGTCCTGAGCAGGATATCATCTCTCTCTCTCTCTCTCTCTCTCTCTCTCTCTCTCTCTCTCTCTCTCTCTCTCTCTCTCTCTCTCAGGGTACTCAAATTTTTTTTGCCTAGTGCAGCATAAGCCTCGGGCTTCCCTGTACCATATGGCTAATAATAATAACAATAATAATTGGATCAATCCAGTCTGCCCGAGAATATTTACGTTTTAGCTTCACGCACTTAGAAACTTTGATGCTCCATTAATGATGGTAGAATCGCCGTCCTCCTCACATCGGGTGGAAAATAACTGAGTTCGAATCCCGTCATTGACGTAAGGATTTTTAAGAACCTTTTTCACAACCATGCTATTCTGGTCTCAGACGAGGATAGCATGTTTTTTCTCCCGGGAACTCGTGCTTTTCGTCCATAAAATAGCAAATCGACCAAACAATACATATGATTTACAGACATTATATGCGGCACAAAACTGTGTAAGTTGCTGATGGACCTAAATCCAACAACAAATGACAATAGCTCCATTATTGATGTTGCTTCAGGAAAAAAAAATAAACAAATATATAAATAAAATAAAAATAACAAGATTATCATTTTTAGGCTCATAACAACGACTAGTGGCGCATATCGGATGGCAGATATGAAATTACCTTAGGTCGTAAACAGTAGAAAAAAGCCCGTGAGTAGTGCAAAAATATAATGTCACAGGGGTTGGAATACTTCCTTCAATCCTCTCAACAGCTTCAGGGAACTTTAGGAGGTTAGGAAACCATTCCAGTCTGCCCATACAGATTCAACATTTCGGTGTTGGCTGAGATTGGATGGCAGTAAATTAATGCGGTTGTTCAAATTCATAAGGCAAATGGGTCATGCCATAGATTTTCAATCAGAGGTACAATGAATGGACAGGCCACTGACATTCATGCTCTTGGATCCATCCCTGAAAGATTAGTGCCTTGTGAAAGGATGCATTAACCAGCTAGTAATACCAGCTCTTTAAACTGTGGATACGAAACGTGGACCCAGAGCTGTATTGCTAAAAAAAATAGAACGCTCATCGTAAATAAATTAGTACTGGAACGCTCGTTCTCCAGAAGCCTATATGAGAATGCCACATCGACTGCACAGTAACTGAATCAGACTTCAGATTCACAGTTCATAGAACAACCAGTTCTAGCTGTCAGCTCATGGCGAATCAAAATGCAGCGTTCTCACGCATCACAGTATATCTCATTCTTTGGATCTCTTTATCTAACACATTGTACTTTAGTAAGAAACGTTCAAGTTTAATTGAGAAATTTATATTTTTGTTTTTAAAGAAATCTATTAATTTTAAAAATTACTATTAATATATCTTTTTAATAGCAACGTGTAAAATAGATATTTCTCCCTCCCCTTTGATTATGCATTGTTTCATAATATTATGTGTATAAATTTAATGATTTTCTATTATGACATTTAGAAAAAAGTACTGGAACGTCGTTCCGGTGGTTCCGGCCCGAATTCACCATTGGTTGGACCTGGTCGACACCACTGTTCAATATATCATTGCATTCAGAGAATGATTTACCAGTAGCAGGTGATCGGATTTGCGCCATGAAAACACTTCATAGCTTTCATATCTTCATAAGCATTTCATATGCTTATGCATTTAGGTGTATGAGCTGCTGTCTTCGCAAGTAATACAGTAGGTTTAGTACATATAATCAACGTCCTTTCGCACTGCGTGAAGAGGCCTTATTTGAATTCCCATCAGGGACGCGAGGGATTTTTATGTTCTTTTCCCACGTTGTGGCTTAGTTGGTTTCAGGATAGGATCGAATGGCTTCGATCGAAAAATACACATAATCGCATGTATTCTTCAATCGGTTCTCTGATCACGGAAGAAAAACCGTAATTTACAGTAGAATAAAACTATACGACCCTATATATATATTCAAATATGAATATATTTGAATATATATATAGGGTCGTATAGTTTTCTACTGTAAATTAAAATTTTTTTTCTTCCTGTTATCAGAAAACTATCGAAGAATACACACGATTACAGGCATTAGATATTGACTCCTCATAGCTTCATAGCTCTCGGTGATAGCAGTTTTATAATCCTGCCATATCATGTAAAAAAAAAAAAAGATTTCGAATTCCATAATTGGTGCGAAGAAATTTTATGGGCTTTTTTTACACACCCAGGTGGATTTTTCCAAGGGAGTATGAGTTACTTGCTCGGATAACCTGAACGTGAATTTTCTTGTTTTCGTTTACCGTTGCCATCTGCGAGGAGAAATCAAACTGGATGGCAGTAAATACAAAAAAAAACAAAAAAAAAAAAAAAAACGGCATTCTTCAAGTGTATGCATCTGAACCGTTTGACCCTATGTAACAGTTTCTTATATACGCTAATTAACATACTCTCTTTTAAAGGCGGTTTCTTTTAAAAAAAAATGCCATATTAGAGCCATCATGGCACTAACTTATATGCTGTGTGTCTTATGTCCATAAATTGCGTTTGTTCTCTGGTCAAATTTCCTGTTTCGCTGGCCTAAAAACCTGAGATTCGGGAGAAAAATATTGCTGTGTAAGACTGACTCACCTCAACCACGGAGTGAATAAAGCCGATAAAAGTTCCTCGTGTCATTGACGGGATTCAAACCCGAGCCTATGCCAACCGGTGTGGGAAAGACGGCGATTATAACCACTGTACTAACTGCGCAGTCTCTTGTAAAGGATTAATTATTATATTTATTATATTAGGGTCACCCGTAATTCACTACATAAATACATATTCGTGTTTGTAAATTTCGTTGTATTCTCTGGTCGATTTGCCTGTTTTGCTAGACGAAAAACTTTGCTATCTACGCCTGAGATCGACTAACTCAGCCACGGAGTGAAAAAATCCCATAAAAGTTCCTCGCATCATCGACGAGATTCGAACCGAGCCTTTTCCACTCTGTATGGGGATGGCTATACACAGGGGTATAGGATGACTATACCCCTGTGCTACACGCGCAGACCTTTCAAAGGATTCAGATTTATTACTGAACCTTACCATCAAAATCATCAACAACGTATACGTTATCATATTATCGTCTTGACACAGTAATTGCCGCCTAGGTACGTCGTCAGAAACATGGAATGAAACTGATCTACAAGAACATTCAGATATACCATACAAATAATAGGGCTATGAAGAACAAGAGCATTACACCACTACCATCATCTCGCACAAACAGCAAGATGCATTCGAAATCCATTGTCTATGTTTGTAAGTGCTTTGTTTTCAGTGCTAATTTGTTTCTAAGTGCTCTATCCAAATCAAATGCATTATTAAACAGAATCGGTGGTAAAATGTAAAATGCATTAGCTAAATAACAACAATGAAGAAACAAAACCAGCATTGGTATAGGTCTACACACTAAATGGACTGAATAAACTACCGAACATAAACTACCAACATACTATAAAATCCCAAAAATTTTCAAGTGCTGCATTTTTGTAGACACCTGATTGCATTATTGACTTACAGACACAATCAAATTTAGCCTTTCTTTCTCATTTCTTATCCCTAGTTGAGAACAACCATATCCGCCCGTGAGCATTATATCCCTAAATTGCTTGTGTTCTCTGGTCAATTTGCCTCGTTTGTTAAATAAAAAACTGGAGTTTCCGGGAATAAAACCTTTATCCTCGCTAAGACCGAATAACTGAACCATTGAGTGAAGGAAGCCCATAAAAGTGCCTCGTTTTGTTAACAGGATTGAAACCCGGGCGTTTTCAACCTGGTATGTGAAGGACAATTATTATAACTACTGTGCTTCCGCCAGGATCGGGCTGTTTTTAACTTAAATTATGTTGGAAACGCTGTGGTTGGGACGTTCATAGCGATCACAGCGAGAAATGCACTATCCTACTAAAAGCCAACACGGCACTATTAATTAAAAGTTAACAACCTTAGGAATCATCAATAACCCCTACTATATATGTGGAGAAATAGAAGATTGGGACCACTTCTTTATAACTGCCCAATTTATAATGATCGTCGAGGAATATTACTCACCCGACTCCAACACATACTTCAAGGACAGGTGCATCTGTTCATTTCTGACGAACAAAATTACTAACGGAATACTCAAAGAACTTCTTTGCTAGGCGCAGGACTCTACAACCAGATCAAGCTGGGGATACAAACCCGTGAGGGACTGCCGAAATCGGAAATAAAATCTCTTCTTGACCCTATTACTAACATCGACTTGCTAACCCTGGAACATCCAGGGTAGGATTGCTTGCTAACCAAGTCACGACTGGGTAGGTTCCACTGATCTATACTCTATCTCAGCACACAGAAATTCCTAAAACACTGGACCTTGGACTGTGGATGGACCATATTTCACGGTTCTCAAACACTGTGGCCCCGATGTACCTAGGCAACTTACCCGTCAACATGTTCCTACTGATATGCTCGCCACCGTTCGCATCACAGGGAAGCAACTTATAACTACTATAAATGGATTGCCCCCCACTGAAACTGCAGGTCCCAATCTTATACCACAATTCTTGATCAAATGTTTTAGCTGGTATATCATCGATCCTCTACTATCAATTTTTAACCAGGCAAACTGCACACAGCACTACTTTCCTCCTCTCTGGAACAGATATGCTGTGATGTCACACCCTAAATGCCAATCTGCAACCCTCATTAAACAATTCAGGTCAATCTCTCATTCTTCCAGCCACTTGAAGCTCATGGAGAAGGCATTACTTTCAGCTATCACCAATCAAATCATGCCTCACAAACCCCCACAGATTCATTATGCCATTCCCGGAAGATCTACAGTTACCAATTTAACATCCATAACCAACACCATTCTCAGTCGCTGGAAATTAAATCAGAGCTTGCCGTCACGTACATCAACCTGGATGCTGCCTTCGACTCAATCAGTATACACTCGATTGTTCACCTCTTAGAAAATTACTTCTACATAAAAGGTGACATGTGTTTTATCACAATTGTGCTCTCCGACAGAACCATTCTTAAAGCAGATCAACACAGAATCTGGAGAAAGATCACTGCGGGAGTTCCTCAAGTCGGAGTCTTCTCTGGAGTATTATTCACTACAGTTATTAGCATTAGCATTAGTAGAGGCATTTGATGCAAGAAAGCAAGCTTATGCAGCATCAGCCAAAAAAAAAAAAAAAAAAAAACCCACTTCCACTTCACCCCTCTGTTCGTTCAAAATACCTGTCCAGCTGAGCCTTAAACTTATTTAGGCTATCAACCTCCACTACAACGGATGGAAGTCTGTTCCACCAACCAACCACCCGCTGGCTAAAGGCAAATTTCCGCACGTCTATCCTACATCTATCTTTCCTCAATTTGAATTTATGCCCTCTCAGGTGATTTTTCTGAGCTAGAGGAAGAATCCCATCAGCATTGAGCATGCTTAAACCATTCAAGGCTTTATACACCTCTATCATATCACCTCGCTGGTGCCTAGTCTCCAGACACTGTAATTTGCAAAACTTAAGCCTTTCTTCGTAAGAGCACCCCTTTCTTCCATTTACTAATCTTGTTGCCCTTCTCTGTACTCGTTCCAGCAGCTCTACATCCTTCTTGAAATGAGGCCTCCAGACCTGTATACAGTACTCCAGGTGTGGCCTGACCATTGCCTTATACAAGGGAATAATCACCTCCTTATCCCTGCTGGAAAAATTCCTGTATATCATTGACAATACTCCATGAGCTACTCTTGCAGCCCGTCTGCACTGCTCAGAGAACTTCATATCTGCCTGCACAACCACCCCCAAGTCCCTTTCATTCTCTACCACTGTCAGTGTAGTACCACAGAGTTGATATGTTGCTCTGGGGTTGCTGTTTCCCATGTGTAGTACTTTACATTTGTCAATGTTAAACTTCATTTGCCACCTCTCAGCCCATCTGCTCAACCTTTCCAGATCCTGTTGCAGCAGCATAGTGTCAGTAGTGTCCTTGACAACCCTGCCAACCTTTGTATCGTCTGCAAACTTGGACATTAAACTTGATATACCATCATCAATATCATTTATAAATACAGAAAACAATAATGGACCCAACACTGAGCCCTGAGGGACTCCACTAATAACATTAGTCCACGATGAGCAGTGTCCATTGATTACCACTCTCTGTCTTCTCCCCCTCAACTACCCCTTTATCCATAGCAGCAATTTGCCTCCAATGTCACACTGCTCCAATTTGTGTAGCAGTCTTCCATGTGCAACAGTATCAAAAGCCTTTCTAAGATCCAAGTATATAATAACAAAGCTATTCCCTGCATCCAGTTCTTTTGTGACTGCATCATAGTATCCAATCAAATTGGTCAGGCAAGACTTCCCCTTAACAAAACCATGCTGTGTCCGAGCTATAACTGAAGTCTTGTCTAAATGATCCTGCAGTGCTTCTTTAACCAGTGCCTCCATTAATTTTCCTGGAACAGAAGTTAAGTTCACAGGTCTATAATTACTTGTGTCAGCCTTTGATCCTCCTTTGTGAATTGGGGTCACATTTGCACATTTCCAGTCTATGGGTACCTCCCCTGAGTCCAAGGAAGCTCTCATAATTATGGCAAAGGGTTTGCTTACTTCCTTTGCTGCCTTCTTTAATATAACTGGATAGATCCCATCCACCCCGGGTGCCTTTCTTGTGTTTATCTTAAGATCATCTGCATAGAGAGCAACTTGAACATTGGAGGTGTAGATGAAAGAAGGAAGATCATTTACGAAAACAATGAAGAGAAGAGGACCTAAGGGAGAGCCTTGTGGTACTCCGCTTAGTGGTATAAAACAGTCTGAGTTCACTTGATCGATGATAACGCTCAAGGAACGATGCGTAATATAGCTGCGTAGCCATGAGAGCAAAGGGTCACGGATGCCATACAGCTTAAGTTTTTCCAGAAGTTGTTCGTGCGGGACTTTATCAAATGCCTTAGATATGTCTGTGTAGACTGCATCAACTTGTAGGTGGTTATCAAGAGCTTCAGAGGTGTATTGCCAGAAAGGAAGTAAATTTGTGACTACTGACTTGCCACTGCAGAAACCATGTTGATTCTGATCGATAAAAGGCTTGAAGAATTCGAAGAGATGTTTGTGCACTGCTGTGTCGAAGAGTTTAGCCAGGCTGTTTTGCAAGGTTATGGGTCTGTAATCGCATACGTCATTTTTATCACCTTTTTTGAAAATAGGAACTATATTGACCTGCTTAAAGTGATTAGGATACTTCCCCAGCCTGAGAGACAGGTTGAAGATCCGCAGTATGAGGGGTTTCAATGTAGTGACAGTCCTTTTCCAAAATAGGCCTGGAATGTCATCTGGGCCTCTAGTATAGTCATTTTTCATCTTTTTAATGCCGAGTTTAAATCTTCATCAGTGATAAAGAGATTAATGAGGATATCATCTTTAACAGGTGTGAAGTCATGAAATGAGGCAGGTCTCAATGTATCATTTATTTGAATTCTAGAAAAGTGTTTGGCAAACTCTTGAGCAATACTGAATTCGTCAGATAAGAGAATTCCATCTGCGTTTCGGAGTTGTAACTTTCTACTGGTTATGTTCTTATGCTTCATGAAATTCCAGAATGGTTTGATATCTCTGTGAGTAAGCAGACTATCCTGAACTGACTCTGTATACATGTTGTAGGAGTTTAATATGAGAGTTTTCACTTCTTTGCGGAGTTGGCTGAATATTTCATAGTATTGACTGTCACCTGTTTGCTTATATTTGTTTCTGTAGAATTCTTTGGATTTAATTTTACGTATTAGTTCACTATTATACCAGTGCGGGTAGGTAGAGCGTGCGGTAAGATGGGATTGAGGAACAATGTCAGATATAACTGAATGGACACAGTTAATCAGGTTGTTGGTGAGCACATCGATGTCATCCATAGCGTCAGCGAGCTGCTTGTCTACGTTTCTTAGAGCTAGGTTGAGCAGAGGCCAGTCAGCCTTTCTGAAATTGAATCGAGGAGTACGGGAGCTGCATTTGAAGTTATGAGAAGTCACTGTGATGTCAAAAGTAATTGGTGAATGATCCGAGTGAAATATGGGGTTGTCGGTGTGAACATCTATATGAGTAGAGGAAAATATTAGGTCGAGGTAGGCATTTTCTCTGGTTGGAAAGTTGCAAATTTGTTCCAGACCATAGCTGTGAAGCATATTAAAGAGAGCCGTAGTCTGCAGTGATGGAGAAGAAGATTCTAAATTGGCCATTTGACAGTTAAAGTCACCCAAAACCATTGCTATGTCGGCAGATTGAATTAGTGGGAAGATTGATTCCAGCGAGCTTTCTAAGTACTGGAGGTCTATATTAGTTAAGGGGGGTGGAAAATAAAGCAATACTATTAAAACCTTTAACTTGCCAAGATGAAGAAGGCAGTATACTGATTCAATATTTGTGAAATTTGATGCAGTTTCACAGAGTATATGGTTAGAATGTATAATAGCTACTCCGCCTCCACGAGATCCTCTGTCCTTTCTATGGATTGTATATTGTCCATCTATAATCTCCTGATCATCAATATTTATGGAGAGCCAGGTTTCAGTGAGCAGGTAAATGTCGTAAATATGTGAGCCTTGGATTGCTCTGAAGTGGTTTAGGTTGCTAATTATACTCCTGCAATTCTGAAGGTAAACACTGAACAGTTGGGATCTGGGGATTCTATGACGAGAGGAGAACGTAGTATGTGTAGATAGCAGGGTATCTGATTGCTATGCCGGTGGAGAGGAGATTTTGGACTCCCTTGATGGTCTGTCCGTGAAGCGTTTTACTAGAGCCCCTGATAAAAGGGATCTTAGATTCAACACTTTTTCTGTTTGTGATGGAAGGCATGTTATTATAAAAGATGAGTAGGCGGGACATCGTGTCTTCAGAGAACGGACATCTACTCCGAAACCATATTCTTCTTTAATTAGGTTGATAAGATCTTCAGATTTAGTGGAGGGTCCAAGTCTAGAAAGAAAAATTCGGTCTTTTGTGGGAATAATTGTGATATTATACTTGTGTTTGAGTAACTGAGATTTTTCTGCAGTAGTTACATTTTGTGTTTGATGAGTTATGGCCGGAAGCTTGGAGAAAGTACCTTGAGATATAGATGCTTTAATATTTTCTGACGGTTTGTTCTGTTTTGATCTTTGGTGCGATATTTGAGACTGGCAATCAGAAACAGGTTTACTCACTGTGGCGGCAGATCTACAGACAGGTTTGCAGACCTCATTAGATGTGGCAGCAGTTATTTTTGCATATGTTGCCTTAACTGATGTTGAAGAGGATTCCGCTTGGTGACTCTGAGCTTGTGAAATAGAAGTACAGACAGAACTGTTCCGCAGAGGAGAGTAGGTGGGAGGAGTGGTTCTATTTACATCAGAAGAATTATCTAACAGAGTCTGTTTGGCAATAAATTGCTCAGTTGAATGACTTGAATCATGAATGTTAGCAGGCTTGGGCAAGTTAATATTTGCAGCAGTAGAACTATCGAGGCCGGTGGAAGGTGAAGATCTGGTCTCAGTACTGAGGGCATCGTCAGTTAATGAAGAATTCGTATTCACTTTGAGCCCATTGGTGTCGAGAGTAGGTTCAGAATTCTTCCTAGCTTCCCTTAAGTGGCAAGACATAACTGATGTGAGATTTTTAATTTGGGCGTTAATGTCAGAAATTTCAGCCTGTTGATTAGCTAATATTGTTTTTATACCACAAATCTCCGTGTATAGCTCGCTGTTTCCTTCATTGAGTGTATTAGAATCCAGGAGAATTTCAGAGTTTGCAGTATGAGGTGCACTGATTAGATGAGTTTGAATGAGGATTTTCTGCATAGTGTTAAAGAGTAGTTCCTGGAATTCAGTTGATTGCAGAATACCAAAGGTTGGATTCAGAGTTTCCGTAGGGAAGGAGTTAGCGCTGAGATCTTCTGACAGCACAGATGTTTGAGTTGGTTCATCTGAGATTTGATGCGACAACAAAGAAGGATTAGAGGCTTCATCCATGTACGATTCAGAGTCGGTATTTCTAGTTATTGGCATGATATTTGTCTCAAATGTACTAGAGTACGGCATTTCAACTTTGTTAGCCGAAGAGGAGGAAAGTGACTCAGGTTCTGTGCTGTTTGGCGTTGCAACAGTTATAGGGCTTTTCTGAGAATTTCTGAGTCGACATCTATCACAACAGAATGATTTCCGCCGACTTTTATTTAATTTTTTCAGGTCAGAATGTGTACAGTCATTGCATATTAATTGTTTGCACTCAATACATTGGACAATGGGGTCAGAGCTGGTCCCACAGATGGTGCAGACGTTAGAATTTTGACAGGAGGTAGTATTTGTCATATTGAATTCAGTTACTGTAGTTTTACTAGATAATTTAATATCACCACAGTTGTGGTTTAGCAAGCAATAGGCACTGTGACCAGCCGGTCGCCTTAGTTGCCCTGCAGTGAAATCCACAGGGAGCAGGGGACTAAGTAGGGAGGGAAGAACAGAGCGGCTAGGCAAAACTCTAATGCCTGGTCAAGGTCAAGTGTCTGTTGGACACATGTATAAGTTGAACTACAAGATAATGGCTGAAAGCGCTTGTATGGAGTAGCGGAATGAACATGCAGAAATTCATTTAATACTTATCTGTTGTCCGTTCAAATAATACAGTACTTGCACCTGGCAGTCCAAGGGCCTATCCTTATGTGGTGGCACTAATAGGAATTTAATACTTTAAATAAAAAACACACAAAACAAGAAAAGTTTACGGAGCATATCATACAGACAGCCGGACACAATCATCCCCCTAGCGGCAATTACATTGTAATACAATGTAATACTGTCATAATACATTGTAATAATACATTGTAAATACTATAATAATACATTGTAAATACTATAATAATACATTGTATCAATAATACATTGTAAATACTGTCAAAAGCATAACATTCTGTAAATAATCTGATACTAATTCTATTGTTGGCTCTGTGGGATGAGGCCGAACCTCGATGTGGGCCCCCTTTCCCTCAAGGCTATTGTACACCAGCCAATGTAAAACCCTTGGCATTGTTGCTGTGAAGGCTGCATTGTATATACCAGCTTTATATACAATAAAGATTATACACAGCGTGATTCTCTACCAGTGCGACAAACTTACAGGAGGTGTAAGGGACACAAAGACGAATCGGAATCACATAGCGTTGCAGGGTCCGAAATGCTTTCGTCATGCGGGAGGTCGCGTGAACATAGAAGCAAAGAAAAAGAACAGAAACAGCAACTCTTTAGTGTAACAGAAATCATTTTTATGACAAGTTTTACATTGGCAAAAAGCCATGCTACAGAAGGTGTTCGAAAGTTCGACCAGAAGCAGTCACACAGGCTTCACAGCGCCGCCGCATGGAATCCCTAACGTTCTGGAAGATTCCTGGCGTGTCTCGAATCTCCCCAGCAGCTACAGAGATGCGAGCGGCGAGGTCTTCAACTGAATCAACGAGGGTCTCGTACACCAATGTCTTCATTTGACACCAGCAGAAGAAGTCCAGGCATGATAGGTCCGGCGATCTAGCAGGCCAATGAACCGGACCACCAGGACCTATCCAATGCTGTCCAAATGTAACGTTTAGGTGTTGGCGGATGTCATTGGTGTAATGTGGGGGAGCCCCATCATGCTGGAACCTCATTGAGCGGCGCAACGACTGAGGAAAATGTGCTTCTTCAGTAAGTTTGGGCAGTCTGCGTGGGTAGCACAGTGGTATCGTCACCGCCCTCCCCACCCTTCACTCTCCCCTCCCAGCACTTTTTCTTGCACAGCGTATAGCCCTACACGTCCAAATTTAAAATACACCAAAAATTTTCGCCCAACCTTTTAGGCACTTTAGAAACAGGCTTTCAGCGTCAAACCCCATATTAGTGCTTTAATGTAAGTGATTTAAAATCAACCGCGGTCGTTCCAATTTTATTTTAGGTCCTAGCCACTAAAATCCCAGGAAAGTAAGTGGCAGGACCTGCCAGAGTACAATTGACTCAATGGTAACACCCGGCTAGCCTCCACGTGGCGAGGTATGGGCAACGTCTGGTCCCATTAGGGGCCTGGCGGCCAATAAGCCGGAGAAACAATGGGCACAACATATAACACTACTCATGACCCACACACTTCTAAATCTCTGGCTTTGACAGGGTACTGTCACCGATACATAGAACATTCGCGGAGATGGGAGAAATCCCAGGAGCCGCTAGACCCTCAATACCTCATACCTCATACCTCATACAGGGTGGAAATTGATTTGGTTGGCCTACTCTACTGTCGACCCAAAACTGCACTCCCTTGTGCGGCTTTTTTTTTTTTTTTTCGAGGAGGGGGGGGGTATTTGCTCTTCTCCTCTCCTCCCCATATATATTTTTTTAATTTTAATTTTTTTTTTAATTATTATTTTTATTTTTTTCTCTCTCCTCGCCTCCCCATGTCGTGGGGCATGGGCATGCCCCACTTAAAATGGGGGATCACCTTCCTATCCGACCCCCTCTTCTTCCTATTTCATCCCCCCCGTCTACACCCTCCCTTCCATTACTTTCTCTTGTACAGCGATTGCCCCACATGTCCAAATTTAAATCACATCAAATTTTGCTCGACCTTTTAGGCTCTCTCGAAATAGTTCTTTCAGCGTAAAACCCCACGCAGCGCTTTCTCAATGCAATTTTACTTAAATCTAGAGCGATAACTCCAACCTTTATTGTAGGTCCTAGTCACCGAAATCCCAGGAAAGTAAGTGGCAGGACCTGCCAGAGTATAATTAGTCTCTTGGTACACCCGGCCGGCGTCCCCGTCGCTAGGTATGGTAACGCCGGGTCCCACTGGGGGCCCGGCGGCCAACAGGCAGGATGAACAATGGGCACAACAAACTACATACCACATGACCCATACATTATTTTTAAACCTCTGGCATCGACAGGGTACTGTCACTCGATACATAGAACATACGCGGAGATGGGAGAAATCCCCGGAGCCGTCAGACCCTCAACATACCTATACCTATACCGGGTGGAAAAGGCCCGGGTTCGAATCCCGTCGATGACGCGAGGAACTTTAGTGGACTTTTTTCACTCCGTGGCTGAGTTAGTCGGTCTCAGGCATAGATAGCAAGGTTTTTCCCTCAGAAACTGGGGTTTTTTCGTCCAGCAAAACAGGCAAATTGACCAGAGAACACACGCAATTTACAGACACGAATACGGGTTAATGTAATCATTTACAGGTAACCCTAATATATAGCAGTAGTAGTAGTAGTAATAAGTTCGGGCAGGACTTGCTGTAGAAGATCAAGTATACCCTACCGTCCAGACGAGGGGGCAGAAGGTACGGTCCAATGAGGTGGTCTCCAACAATGCTGGCCCAAACATTGACAGAGAAACGGCGTTGAGTTGCACGTGTTCGCGTACCATGCCGATTCTCCAAAGCCCACAAATGGGCGTTATGTTGATTGAAGGTTCCCTCTCTTGCGTGAACAATACGGACGCAGCGCATTTGCTGCGTCCGTCAACAATACCGACGAAGCTAATGCGCTGCCTGCCGCACTCTGTTGAAGAAACCAAATAGCAAAAGTCCTCCGGAGTGGATAATCCGCAGGCTTCAATGATTGAACGCGTTGCAGATGGTATGAACTCATTTGGTTTGTTGACAGTATCCTCCATACAGTGGATTGGGAAATACCCAATCGTTGGCCTATCGCTCGAGTACTCGTACTCGGATTGTCTGGATTCTCCTCATTGACTGGCGTCCTCGTCGTTCGCTCTCGATTCATTGTAGCTCTCGTGAAACAACCAGTCTCACGTAACCTTCTGTGCACACGTGCGAAAATCCTATGATGAGGAGCACGCCTGTGCGGGAAACGTTCCTGGTACAAGCGCAGAGCGGCGCGCCCGTTACAGTCCGCAGCTCCATACGCGAGGTGTGTGTGTGTGTGTGTGTGTGTGTGTATACTGTGTCGGGGTGGTTCCCAGGCATATGCCCATCTCCACCTAATTCTTTAAATAAAACAGATAACTGTAAAGTGGGCCTGAAACATAGCTAAGAAATTGAATATTCAAAACAAGAGCATTTTTAGATATAAATTACACTAATTATATCTAAAGAAAAATAGTCAAATTTTGTATAGGAAAGGTTAAACTTGTATTAAAGAAATGTTTATGAACTTAGTATGTTGTTTATGTCAGGTCACTCTGCCATCAGGAAACGGCTGATATCTTCAGCTGTAGGCTGATGCCCGACCCTGGGCACGTGGAGCCGGACCTATCTCTACTATTGTATACTGAAGTGCAAGGCACTAACCTGCACCCAACAGAGGAAGTGCAATACTGTTGGGTGCCAACATCCCTGGTCTCAGGCCGCCCAAACCCGAGAACCAAGGAAAAAAAAAAAAAAAAAAAAACACCGTAGTGGTACATGTTCAGGAGCCACAGACCGGACAAATAGCTTCCCAGACTGAAGCACCCGAACCCAGATGCAATCATGCATGATTCACATATGCTGCCAACTCTAGATCTGAAAAGTTCCTTATGATTGTTCTTCTGGCAAACACAGCGGCAGCAAATCTCTGCAGAGCCCGGAAGCTAGATGCATCTTGTAAAAGGATCTCCACGTTATCCTCAGTAAAGGGAGAAACCTCGTCGAAAAGTCGACGACGCTCTGATCCATAAAAAGGACAAACAAACAACACGTGCGTCCAAGTTTCTGCATCACCACAAGAACACCACGGATCAGGCTCCAATCCTTTTGAAAATAGTTTGTCACGAAAAGATCCGTGTCCGGTCAATATATAACTTGTAAACATCGTAGGACAAAACCAAGAAGACACTGTCTTTGACATAGCAAAATCCGCCGCTGGAATAATTCTTCTTGTTGTCTCGCCAAATGCAGAAGAGCTCCATCGAATCCTCCACATGGCAATGAGGGAGTTCCAAATTCTGACTTTTTCCTCTTTAATGTAATCAAAGTGCTTTTTAAATACCATCATCCTGGTTTTCTTAGATGAGATCTTTAATTTGTTCAACACAGCCCACTCTGAGAGATTGTTCAAAATTTCCTGAATTCTCAGCTCCAATATGGCTCTAGAATCCCCAGCAACTCCCAGAACCAAGTCATCCGCATAAGCCACCTGCAAACACTGAGGAACCTGCAATCTGTTTAGCCATTGATCAAGAACCGAGTTCCAGAATATCGGCCCAAGGACAGAACCCTGTGGACATCCCCTGTTAACATACTTATCAAACATAAGGTGTTTTGCACAAACTCTCACAAGCCGATCACTGAAGTAAGAACGGATAACTCCATAAATATATCTATCACAACCAGAATCCCTCAGAGACACCAGCACACTCTCCCACCAAACAGAGTCAAAAGCACCTTCAAAATCAACAAAAACAGCCAGTACATACTTCTCAGGAGAAGAATTTATGTAGTTAATTAATACTAGAATTGCTTCCTCTGTTGAATGACCCTTTTTGAAGCCAAACTGAGAATCCGACACCATGTGACCCTCCGTTAAGCCTCCAACGATTCGAGGGACCAACAGTCTTTCAAATAATTTCCCAAGATTTGCCAACAAAGAGATGGGTCTATATGCCCGAGGATCAGCCTTAGGTTTCCCAGGCTTGTGAAGGATCTTGAGCAGTGCTATCTTCCAGGATCTCGGGAAGGTCATTCGGACAGTTCAATGTTTGAATACTCGTCCATCCTACTCCCTCGGGAACCGGCTCGCAAATGCTGACTTACAGCGGGATCGCTGTTCACGCGACCTCCCGTTCAACGTCCTCTACCGCATGACGAAGGCATTTGGACCCTGCAATGCTATGTGATTCCGATTCGTCTTTGTGCCCCCTACGCCTCCTGCAAGTTTGTCGCACTGGTAGTGAATCACCCTGTGTATACAGTATATACCACCCTAAGGCCAAATGTCGGTTATAATCAGTTATCGCCCTTCCCTTTTTTGCCTGGTGTGGCAAACGCTGCACTGTCAACTTAGGGGATGCCTTTACCTGCATCCTCTTACTGTTATTTTTGCCTGCTTCTTCTTCCGTAAACCCCGTACTACTGCAATCTATCAATTTTTGTTTTCTTATTATTTTTCTTTACTTGGTCTTCGCTCAGGAAACCCAGGCAAACCTGACGGAGAGCAGCCAGAAAAAAATGAGCAGCCTGACTGCCGCCAAGCGGAGTATGGGGGAAACGTGGAGTTCCAGGGGGCCCTATGTCGAAAAGCCAGAACACAACGACAGAAACCAACACAATACTACATATTCAACATAGAATACTTTTCTGGCATTTACAGTAATATTGTATTACATCACAGTCTGCGCGGGTAGCCAGTCGATTATGCCAGGAAGTTTAATGGGCTTTTTTCATT
The DNA here is from genome assembly GCF_048544385.1 of Mastigoproctus giganteus. Classification (NCBI taxonomy): domain Eukaryota; kingdom Metazoa; phylum Arthropoda; class Arachnida; order Uropygi; family Thelyphonidae; genus Mastigoproctus; species Mastigoproctus giganteus. The sequence goes on along the minus strand of NC_143587.1, from coordinate 102,692,676 downwards.
CCGTGAGTGAGTTAGATATTCTGAGACGTAGCAAGCAAGGGTTCCCCCTTCTCCAGAAACTGGGGTTTTTCGTCCAGCAAAACACGAAAATCGACTAGAGTACACACGCAATTTACAGACATAACACATATGCGTTCATAGTGGCGGATTATCCATTAAGGCAATGAGGCACGTGCCTAGGGGCCCCAGGCTTTGGGGGCCACAAGCCAAGACATTTTCCTATAGTGTTCTAAAATAGATTAATGTTTTCAGTAAACATCATAAAAATCTTGATTAATTTAAGCAAAAAATTCAAAAGTACATAATTTCATTTATTTGCCACCTAACTTTTATTTATTTTTTATTCTTTTTTTTTATTATTATTTTGGGGGGTTGCCCAAATATAATTTGCCTAGGGGCTCCAACTATCCTTAATCCGCCACTGTGTGTGCATAAAGAAGAAATTATAGGTTGCTCTAAATTACACGATTTCTGTCCACTCAGTGGACAGAAATCATAAGATATAAATAAATATCTTTATTGTACAGTTCACCGGTACACGCAGGTACCACGACCATACAATACCCTTCACGGCATCATGTCAGGGGTTAACAAACGGCAGAGATAATAAAGGAATTGTAAAGATTAATTATAAGCAAATTATATAATAAAAAAAATAAATAAAAAAAATAAATAAAAAAAAAATAAATAAAAAAAATAAATAAAAAAAATTTAAAAAAAAGTACTAGCAGATAACATTGACTTGAAAGGAAAACTAATACAAAATAACAAAAATAACAAATTGTGATAACAAAAGCTTTTCCTCAAGTCCAGTTTTCTGAGAGTCTCTTACCCCGCCATAACGATCTGAGATCAGTTGGTAGTTCTGGAGACCATGTGCAGATTTAGGATGATCCGTCTATACTTTTTATCATCTATGATTTTAAATAAGTCAGCATCCAGGAATTGAACCAGATGGAGCTTCTGATAAGGGAGGAACCGATCTTTCAAATGTAGTCTCGAAGGAAGAGCAAGAAGCTTGGGAGTGGAGCGGAGACCTGGTTGGGGAATCCGCCAGCACACGGTGTCCCAAACGTTGGTGCTGAGACTCTCCCGGCAATCATTTTTACGGTGAAGATGAGTCTTCTCTCGTGCATTAATGCTGAAAACCTGGTTAATTCAGCGCGTTGGCCATCGTTGTTGTGCGCTGCTGTGGTGGGAGATGACACTTCCAAGTTGCCCACTTCAGGAGCCAGTATTCAGCGGCTTTTAATGGTTTAATTGTGGTGTCTGCAGCAGAGCCCCACAACTCTACTCCATACAGTACACTTCCAAATATCATCATCCTGATATACATTTTTATCAGGTTTCTGTTGTGAATGTGTAGCAAGTGCTGCTTGGCAACCCACCGTTTCTTGTTGAATTTAGCACAGAGTTCTTCTATATGGTGATGGAATCGTAATTTTCTGTCGAAGATTACACCCAGATCTCTTTGCGTTTCAACGCAGGGGATCGGGACTCCGTCAATCGCAGGCTGAATTATGGCTGGTATGGGTTTAAGAGAGAATACCATGATGGCAGATTTCTCAGGGTTCACTTGCAGGTCAAAATTCTTGAGGTACTGCTGTACTTCTGATAAGGTCTTGTTGATGGTTACTGTGGCGTTTTTGGCTTCATCGGTCAAATTTAGTTTTGTGAAGATCTTTAAATCATCTGCATATGATATCATATTTGTTGTATTGTGTATTAGTGGGTAGATGATAGCAGTGAAAAGAATTCCGGACAGGACTCCTCCTTGTGGAACGCCTGCATGTATTTGTCTAGTATACCTTTGTTTTCCTATGTACATTTGGATGATTCTATTCTGAAGAAGGGATGTCAGAAACTTCAATACTGGGCCTGTGATGTGATAGTAATTTCGAAGGAGTTTGAGTAAGGCTGGGATGTGAACACTATCGAACGCAGCTTGTAAATCAAGATATGTGATTGCCATTTCTTCTTTCTCCTCAAATGATCCAAGGATTGCATTAGTAGTCATAATCAGGTTACTAACTGTTGATCTGTTTTGAAACGAATAATGAATTTGCTATGGCCTGTGCGGGAGAATGTGCGTGGTAAGTGTTTTCAGTACTGTTTTTTCAAGTAATTTCAATAGACACGAGGAACGAGAGATGGGTCTAAAGTGCCTGGCTTCAGTTGGCTGGGAAACTTTTGGGAGTGGCCTAACAGAATATAAATTCCATATTGGAGGGAAAAATTCTCCTTTTAATATGCTATTGAAAATTATTAGGAGGGGATCACTTAGAAATGGGCTCAAACATTTAATGATAAATTGTGGTACTTTGTCGATTCCCGCTGTACCAGTTGCAGGCAACTTATTAATCGCAGATAAAAGGTCTTGTCTTGTTAATTGAATGGTTTCAAGTGCATCTCTGGGCATATCATCATCAGACATGGGAATATCACTGGGCTAATGTTGGTTTTGCTGAACTCGTGCAATAAAGTCCACCTTTCAGGATCAAACTGTGGAGGGAGTTCACAGTATTTCTGTCGGTATGATGGACAGCCCTTATGAAGTGTGGTTTCAATGTGATGTTTTATGGCTTGTGACTTGAGGCGGTTGAAGCTTGCTCGTCCTTTGGAGTACGCAATTCGGTCCGGAGCTAGTCCTGTCATTTTCCACTGTTTGTACAGTTCCTGTTTAAGCTTAAAACTGTTGCTCAGCTCAGGAATCCACCATCCTCTCGTACGTTCAGAGATCCTTATTTTCTTTGAGGTTGCATAATTAGAAATTGTGATGAGCCAGCGAGTTAAAAGGTCTAAGGCAAGTTGATTATCACATTGCTCAAGTGCACTCCAAGGAATTGCAGTGGCTGCTTCTAGACATTTAGTAATGTTGAGTAATTTTGGGCTCGTTATTATCTTGGTGTGGACCTGAGTCGAAACGTTGTAATTTGGAGTCGGAAAATATAAGTTAATTAAAATTGGCATGTGATCAGATTGAAAAGCTATTTCTGTTGTAGTATCAAGTTCACAATTGCTTGATGATAGCATAAGATCAAGATGGTGATCACCTCTGGTCTGGAGATTATTAATCAGATGGATTCCTAATGGGTGAAGGTTATTTAGCAATCTGGACTGAAGTTGAACAAGTTGAGGGGAAAAGTTAAAGTCTCCACAGATAACATGCCTTGCTGAGTGATGGAGCCCATGAATGGGCCAATTAGTTATCTCGTCGACGGTTTCAGCATCGGGTCCTGGAGGGGTGTATATAACTGCAAAATCTACCTGGTAAAGAGTAAGCCCACCTTCTGCCAGGATAAGAGCAGTCACATGGCGAAGCATTAAATCCACTAGTTCACAAAAGTGTTCCACAGGTATTTCGAGCATTGTTGCTATACCGCTGTCCATAATTCCGTGGCATTCCTGGGTGGAGGATCCAAAGCTCGAAAGGATCTTTCCACAGCATCCCAAAGATGATCCACAGGGTTCGTTTCCGCTGAACGGGTAGGCTATTCCATTGTGGCAAAATCTTCGGAATGCGTCCCGAACCAGGTTCTACTCACCACGACTGTGTAGGTATACGCATTGTTCTGCTTGAAGAGTTCATTGCCCTGTGCGTGTGCACGATGACCATGAAGCAATGCAGATGGTCTGGAAGGATGGAAACGTAACCAGGACCGTTCAGAGATGCGTCTAGATGTACCAGACTTCCCAACGTAATCCAGTTCAACACGCCCCAGACTATTACCGACCATCCACCTGCCTGAACAATTCCTTGTGGATATGACAGGTTCATAGTTTCGTTAGGTACAATATGGCCTAAGAGCCCCTTGTGCCAAAAACCCTCGCACAACAAGAGCATAGCTTCGTGCGGTTTCTTCCAGATATGCACCTTCCGTCTGCTTGAAATAACTGAAAATGTGACTCATCGGATTAGGCGACCCATCTACAATCATCCAAGGTGCAATGCTGATGTTCTTTCGCCCAGTTGATGGGTAGAGTAGAGTCCTGTGCCGTGGTGTGAGCAATGGGACCCTGGTGGGACCGTGGTAACCATAACCTATTGCGGCTAATGATCGCGTGATGATTTCAGTGGAGACGATTCTGGCACCTCACGGGTTGAAGGTCGGCGGTGATTTGTGCCACTGTCGCTCTCCGGTTGGCTGTAACAATGCGAGATAGACGCCGACGCCCATGATCATCCACAACCTTTCTCCCCCACAGCGCTGTCCACGAAAAGATGTTATTCCGGAAATGGCGTATTTCCGATACACTGTTGATACTTTCGAACGGGGACAGTGCAATTTATGTACCACCTCTGCGACAGAGTGACCCATGCGTCGGGCACCCACTATCATCCCTCTTTCAAAGTCTGTTAATTCATGACGTTTATCCATACTGACATCGAATTACCGTCTACGTGAATGCATTAATGCAATGTTCCTATATGCCTGCCAAGCAGTGTGTTCGTCCACTAGCGAGAGCGCTGACAGCGTTGTGTTGCCCAGCAACCAGGTGTCCCATGAATTCTGTCCTTTCAGTGTAGTTTGAGGTTTTTCTATTTCTTCACAGTGTACATATGGCACAGATTTGGGAAATCTCAGGTGGCACCTGACTCTAATGCTGTTATTTTTGTTGTTGTTGGGTTTTAGGAGCATCGGTGGCGACTAAGGCCATGTTTCTCCGTCTATGTTGTCTATGAATTGTGTGTGTTGTGAGGTCGATTTTCTGTTTGCTGGACGAAAAACCCGAAATTGCGGGAGAAAAAGCATGCCACCCTCGTCTGAGACCGACAAACTGAGATGGCGCTGACTACCTTTACAAGAGTCAGCTGCGAATTACAAGCTCCAAAAAAAGTTCAGTGTTTTACTATTTTTTATTTACTTAGTGTATTATTATATTGTACTTTATAAGAAGCTTTATAGTTCTAGTTACGCTCGTTATTTTTATTTTTAATTTAGATAAAAGTTTTTTTAAGTTAGTACTTAATATAGATAAAACCATTGTTTCGCTAGCATCTTGCAGTGACTGTTTTCATACAGAGTGAGTGGTCTGGAATTCAAATTAATAATTGTGGTAAATAGGTAACTGTAACATAAAACTAGATAGCCTAATACGAATCACTGCATTTTGAAATTTATTAGATAGTGTAGTATTGATAATAAATAAATTAATTAAATTTATTAATCTTATTAATTTTCATTATTAATTTCAATATCATGCTCCTGACAGGAAAGCAACGGGCACAAAGTGGAAGCAGTGCTGTGACTCGGTGTAAAACCGAGGGGAGACAAATTCTCCAAGCCATCAGAGCCTAAAAAAAGGTGCACCTTGTGAAATGTTTTCATACTCTGAACAGGACATGACCTAGCCAAGGTGGATGTCTTTGTAAGTTCTAGGTGCAGAGAGTGTCAAGAAATTAGGCGCCATCTCAGCGTTCTCATGTGCGCTTATGAGAGTTTAAAGAGTGGTAGATGCCCTTGAAGGTATTAAATTTGGGTACGCACCAAGCTTTCAACCACCCAACTTAACGCCAGAGCTCAGTCTTGTTCATCAGGAAACACAGCGGCAATCTCCAGGGCAGAATGCGTTGGCCCCACAGGAGTTAGTTAATAACGTTGACTCTATTGATATATTGTTTAAAAAAGATGTCTGCGCGGATAGCATAATGGTATCGTCACCGTCCTCCCCAGACCGGGTGGAAAAGGCTCGGGTTCGAATCCCGTCGATGACGCGAGGAATTTTAATGGGCTTTTTTCACTCTGTGGATGAGTTAGTCGGTGATAGCGAGGTTCTTTTTTTCCCAGAAACGGATTTTTTTGTCCAGCAAACAGTTTTTTTTTTTTTTTTGGTAGTTGTTGGCGCATCGGCTTCTGTGGCCATAATGCACCTCCCAAGGTTTTTGCAGTACTTTGATCCAAGCCCGAGGCGGGATCCGAACCCGCGACCTTTGGGTTGGCAGGCAGGCACTTTACCCACCCGGCTAGCCCGGTCGGCCCAGCAAACAGGCAAATCGACCAGAGAACACATGTAATTTACCGACAAAAATAAATATATGGGTAGATGAACTTATTTACAGGTAACCATAATATCATAATTGTGTTTTTTGTTTTTTTTTTGTGTAAAAAGAATATATTCCCTCCGTGGAAGAGTTAGACGGTCTTAGACGTAGATAGCAAGGTTTCCAGATACTGGAGTTTTTCGTCCAGCAAAACAGGCAAATCGACCTATATTAGCTACTATTATATTTATGCCGCCCAAATAATTAAATTCATCTGCTGTGCTGTGTGAATGTCTCTTAATTTCATGTGTTCTATTGTCGATTTGTCTGTTCGCTGGACGAAAAACCCCAGTTTCTGGGGACGAACCTTGCCTGAGACCGACTGACTCAGCCACGGAGTGAAAAAAGCCCATTAAAGTTCCTCGCGTCATAGACGGGATTTGAACCCGGACCTTCTTCACTCGGTGTAGTGAGGACTGTGACGATACCACTGTGCTACACGCGCAGACAGGCAAATCGACCAGAGAAGGTGTTAATGGCTGGAAGTTTGTGCCAGCAATTAACCACCCTCTGGCTAAAGGAAAATATCCGCACATCTATTCTACAACTGTCTTTTCTCAATTTGAATTTATGTTCCCCTAGGTTCGTAATCTGGGCAAGCGTAAGAATCTCATCAGAATTCACCGTGCTTAACCCATTTAAGGACTTATACATCTCGATCAGATCACCTCGCAGGTGCCTAGGCTCCAGCCGCTGCAATTTGCAGAGCTTAAGTCTTTCTTGGTAAGTGAACTCCTTCGTTCCCCAACCAATATTGTTGCCCTTCTCCGTACACGCTCAAACAACTCTACATCCTTCCTAAAATGAGTCTTCCAGACCTATACACAGTACACAAGGTGGCCTGACCCTTGCTTTTGGCTTATATAAAGGGATAATCAACTTCTTTTCCCTGCTAACAAAATTCCTGAATATCATTGACAATACCCCATGACCTGCTCGGGAAGCCTGTCTACATTGCTCAGAAAACTTCATATCTGACTGCACAAACTCTCTCTCAGGTGTTTTTTATTTTCTTCCACCCGAAATGTAGTACCACACAGTTGGTACATTTATCGTGGGTTACTTCTACCCATATATGCAGTACTTTGCATTTGTCAATGCTAAACTTCACTTGTCAATTCTCCGCCCATTTTTCCAACTTATCTAAATCCAGTTGGAGTAGCATACTATCTTGTGCAGTCGAATACGAAGTACGCTGAGCAGTACAGATGGGCTTTCAGGGCAGGTCATGGAGTCTTTTCAATGATATATAGGAATTTGGATAGCTGGGACAAGGAGGTGATTATCCCGTTGTACAAGGCAATGGTCATGCCACACCTGGATTACTGTGTACAAGCCTGGATGCCTCATTTTAGGAAAGATGTAGAGTTGCTAGAACGAGTAGAAAGAAGGGCAACAAGATTGGTGGGGGATAAATGGGTGCTCTTACCAAGAAAGACTTAAGTTCTGTAAATTGCAGCACCTGGAGAGTAGGCACCAATTTAAGATGTGATCTGATTGAGGTGTTTAAGGCCTTGAATGGGTTGTACAAGGTGCTGATGGTATTCATACTCTTGCTCAGATTAAGAAGCTGAGGGGGCATCGATTCAAATTGAAGAAAGGCAGTTGTGGATTAGATGTGCGGAAATTTGTGTTTAGCTAGCGGGTGGTTGGAAGAGACCTCCATCTTTTGTTGTGGAAGTTGATCGCCTAAATAAATTTAAGGTTGAGCTGGACAGGCATTTGGAACGAATGGAGGGGTGAAATGGGAGGTGGTTTTTTTTTTTTTGTTCTTTGGCTGATGCTGCATAAGCCTGCTATCTTGCATGGTATACCTCTGCTAATGCTAATACAACCTAGCTTATCTCTGCCCTAGGCTTCTGTGTCGTCTGCTAATTTTTATGCATCCCTATGCATTTTTCTTCTCTGCGACGAATCTCATTAGTTCATCTGACCTCCAGTTAGGTCTAAACCTTGAATAATATTTCTTAGTTGATATGAAAAGCGTAGTAGCTTCCATGATTAATCTGTTCCACTTAGAATTTGCCATTGGTAACATCATCAGTTGGTCCTGCTGTACAGAATTTAAAAACTATCTGTGACTACATACAAAAAAGGTAATAGTAAGAAATATTACCTCTTCTGTATTAGAACTATTGAAATATTAAATAATCAATAATTTATTATTTCAAAAATTTCCCTTCTCCAGCCAATTCATTTGACTATCCTTTTCCACTAGACGGCTCATTAAACTGAGTAGTTACATGATAGTCTTGTCTAGCGGAAGTGTGCAGAACCTTTATCGGCTATACCTTTAAAAAATGAGTAACGTTGCTGTGAAGTTTACGTCGTTTGTTTCAAAAGCACCTACGTTTGCGAAAGGTACTTGTTTTTACTCGACATAAAGCTTTTTGCGTTTGATGAACATTTAGTTTATTGGTTTCTCTTAAAGATTTGAATGTCTTTTTCATTTACACTTATAAGAACAGGCCAAACATTTTGCCATTCTCACCTCTAAAACTATAGGTGTACAAAATCTAATTTAACCTTGGTTGTAATAACAAAAAGAGAAAGTGGTATTATATGGGCGACATAATAACATTCTCTGAAGTCCTGCATTTTCTTCACAAGGCGTATACAGCATGAGCAAAAAAAAAAAAAAAAAAAAAATCCGATCTATTAAGCATGGGATTTTTTAGATCTGTAAGGTAGAAGTAAATTTTATGGCAAAAGCCTGATGCGGTAATTATATTGTGGAGGCAATTCACCACAATTTATTATTAAATCCTTTATTGCGTGTTTATATCTTTACATAAAGACCTGCAGAGCATAACGATGTTACCCATCACAGCACGAAGAATCATGGCTAATTAGCATTAATGTGAGATAATAATAGAAAGATGGGCAACAATCAAAGGGTGACAGCCTAATACATAGGAAACAACAGTTAAGCAGGAGTTAAAAAGTCATTGTACTTATTGGGCATAGTTTGTTTATATGGAGCTGTGAGCAAACTGGGTTTTCTGCTTTGGGTATCAGGCGCCTCCGTAGCCAGGTGGGAAGGAGCAGCAGTGCGTAACACACGCTTCTTGATTAGACTGGGGTTCGAGCCGGTCACCACCAAATACGGAGAATGCGGAAAGGTCAGGTAATGACCACCGCATATTCCCTGAGCAATATGGCCTTAGTTGCTAATGCTCCTAAAAACCAAATAACAACAACAACAACAACAACTTTGGGTATCTATCTCATATTATCAAGGCACTTCACCACGAGCACTACTCCAGTGGAGAATTATATTCCTTTTTAATTAAAGTAATTTCCAGCAAGGTTTAAATATATTACAATGAAACATGGTAAATATAATTAGGATGCAATAATGTCTTCATTGCATTTCTATTTATTACAGAACAAGCCATTTACATATTTTATTACATATTTACAAATGTAATTTAAAGGTAGCCAAAATGTTATTTACAAAAAGAACAATGTAATGTATAACAATGTTCAGTGAAGACCTGCATTTTCTTCAGTGAGGTGGCAAGTTACAGTCAGCCAAGGACATCTGTAGAGTGGATATTGTGAAATGATATGCATTCATGGATGAGCTTCATGGTTGCGTTGATTAAGGTTGCTTTTGTGGTACTTTTTGGGGGGGGGGAAATATTACGAGATCAAAATCCAATTGTTGGATCAGATTTCACATCTGAACTGGGACGAATCTTGCCTTCATGTGCATAATGCTTAAAGTGTATTATGCATTTTAAACAAATAGCATTGCACCAATTGAGAAGTATATTGCTATTTATTTGAGATATTGCATACATTTTAAAGAAATAGCATTGGAGCATTTTTGTTTTATCATTAATAATACATAATGCAATATCAGGAAAACTTGTATGAAGTACCTCCACATATAAGGCTCGTGTGTGTAGCACCATTGGTAGAATCGCCGTCCCTCCCCACACCGGGTGGAAAAGACCTGAGTTTGAAGCTTGTCAATGGTGTGAGGAATTTTTATGGACCTTTTTCACGACGTGGCTGAGTTAGTCGGTCTCAGGCGAGAGCGGCATGGTTTTTTCCTCACAGAAACTCCGGTTTCTCGCCCGGCAAACAGAAAATTGACTGTAAAACACACATAATTTATAGACAGTATATAAGGAGCAATATGGCCTTAGTTGCTGATGCTCCTAAAACCCTATTACAACAACAATAACCACATATAAGATAGATACATTCATGGCAAATCCATTTTGTCCATAGCTATGCACATAACTCTGAGGCAATTTTCATAACCAGTACATAATGATCTATATGAAAATGAGGCCAGTTATCTAGGCTGGAAAAGTGGAAACAGTGAGATGGTGTTAATGAGAACTGAAATGAAAATGTACAAATGATTGGTGAAAAAAATCAGTGAGAGAGAGAGAGAGAGAGGGGGGGGGGATATTTGAAAGAGTTAGTATGGACAGTTTGTTGTATAAGATAAAGACAATTAATTGGTTTGTATATGTATAGAGGGAAAGGCACACTTTTGAATTGAAGTTTTTTTTTTTATGAAAACCCCAAACACGAGTGGTATTAGAACCTATAGTACTTAGTACTGTGCTTCGGTTGGAGGTTGAGAAGATGAAGATGAGAGAAGATATTTGTTGACATTAGAATTGAACTTCTGCAGACTGTAATTTCCAGGAAATACATAAGAAGGAAGGTTGTTCCAGAAAACGGCAGTTGAATGAATAAGTGAGGAAGATGAAAAGTTGGTTCTGTGAGTTTGAAGTTGGACAGTAAATGGATGTTGGCTGGTGTTGGCACGTGTTTGGACTGTTTTGAAAAATCTGTGTTTCAAAACAGTCCAAATTCGATCTGTCTTTGAGGAAGTTGATAGTTTAAATAAATACAAGGGAAAAATGGATAAGCTTTTGGAGTGAATGAATAGACGAAATGGGAAAGTTTTTTTTTACTGATTTTGCATCATATATCTCTGCTAATGCTAATAAGAAAATATGGAGATAAATATAATTAACACATACTGTAGATCAACTCACTGAGAAATACCTGTGTAATATGATCCTATATATTAATGCACTATATAAATAATAAAAATAGTAACTTAAAAATACTAACAGATTGTATCGCTAATCTCACAGGCATTCTGGGTCCTATCAATAATGATTCTCTACTTTTGCTGCTGTTTGCTGTAAGCAACAACTAGAAATTTCAATAATAATTGTAGTTTTAACTATAAGGTAGTAATGAGAAAACTGGGTTTGCTACTTAGGGCATCAATCTCATGTGTTGTCGCTAACTCCCATTAGCTTGAGCAAAAGGCTCAAGCTAATGGGAGTGCTGTGGCTCAGGGGAGAACTGAGGGGGGCAGTTGCCCTCTCAATCACAGCCTACTAAAATGCACTACTTGCTTGATGTTTGTGGAGCAGTCAAGTACGGGAGATGATACTGCCATGGGGGATGTCTTTGTGTGTGCGCAATGCAAGGAGCGTAAGGAAATCAGGCGACAACTCAGCGTTGATATGAGCCTATATGAGAGCTTGAAGGACAGGGTGGATGCCCTCGAAGGATTAAGAGTGAGGGGCCCATCAAGCTCTCAGCTGTCCACACCAATGTCAGAGCTTGCACTTGGTCATCACACAACACAGCGGCAGCCCCCAAGGCAGAATGTGCTGGTCCCAAAGGAACTAGTAGTTGTTGGTGACGCTATTGTCAGGGAAACGGGAAACATGCTTTGTAAAAAGGATAGGCGGAACAGGACCAGAGTATGTCTGCCAAGGGCAACGGTTGATGACGTTGTAGAGCGGATATCATCTTTTAAGGGCACAAAAGGTGATATAGTTGGCACTAATGATATTAAGAGTAGGAGACTGGCGGAATTACTTAACAAGTACAGGTTACTGTTGAAAAAAAGCCGTGAATTAGGGCTGAATTTGAAAGTGTCTGCAATTCTGCCCAGACACGATAAGAGGGAGTATATGATGAGAGCCCTGTCGATCAATTCGGCCCTGGAAAGATTGTGCAAGGCTCAAGGGGTAGAATTTTTTTCAGCCTGGTCTGTACTTGTTAATAGGAGAGACTGCTTCTACAAGGATGGGATACACTTAAATAGAAAGGGTGCAAGAATGTTTGTTGATACTATCGAGGCAGTGTTAGGTGGGTCGGAAAACTGCTAGATTTGGGGGGATACGAGGACTAATAGATTAACAGTAGCCACTGGCAGAGACGAAAGTGATTCTTGCACTGCTTCTATTGGAATGAGCCGCAGCCTGCAAAATAAGATGCAGGATATTTCAGAGACTGCTGGGAATCATTGGGGTACAAATAAACACATAGGTTGTGTTAAGGTAGCTAAGAAAAAGAACAGGTGCATGTATACTTGTGTGTACACCAATGCTAGGAGTTTAATAAATAAATTTGATGAATTTGAGGTATTCCTCAAAACATCAAAGGCAGATATTGTTGGGATTTCAGAGACGTGGTGTCACACAGATATAAGGAATGCAGAACTGGAATTTGGGGAGTACAATGTCTACAGAAAGGATAGACAGGATAGGAAGGGAGGAGGGGTTTATGATATTAGTTAAGAAATACATAAAATCTAAGAAAGTGAAGCCAGTCGACATTGCTGAACAGTGTCGAGTCAGTTTGGTGTGACATAAGCATGGGGAGATCAAACTTGAGAGTAGGAGTGCTATAGGCCTAATGACCCTGATGAGTATAATAAGAAACTGTACAGGGAAATAGAGTGGGCCAGTAAATCAGAGAGTCTTATAATGGGGGATTTTAATTTCCCAGATATTGACTGGAATTTGGGGGCTGGTCACTCACACACTAGCAAGGCTTTTGTGGATTTATTGGATGATTGTTTTCTACATCAGCATGTTCGGGAGGCAACTAGAGGGAGTAATACTCTTGATTTGATTATCAGCAGTGATTCTTCATGCATTAAGAATCTGCAGGTAAATGAACCACTAGGTGGCAGTGATCACAGTGTGCTGAAGTGGGATTTACTCAAAGAGGTAACTACCATCAGGGGTAAAGGGAAGGGTTATTACTTTCGTAAAGGCGACTACGATGGACTGAGACAGTGTTTGAATTCTATACAGTGGGACCAACTGTGATGTTACCAACAGCAAATTCAAAATGGGAAGCATTCAAAGAACTTATCTTGGAAGCTACTAGGCTTTACAGACCAACTAAGAAATATTGTTCAAGGTTTAGGCCAAAATGGATGTCAGATGAACTAATGAGACATATGGCAGAGAAGAAAAATGCATGGGATACATACAAATTAACACGTGACACTGAAGCCTACGATAGATACAAGTTGATCTGTAACCAAGTTACAAAGGAGGTTAGGCAGGCGAAGGTAGATTACAAGAAATCTTTGGCAAGGGATGCAAAGAAAAACAGCAAAGAGTTCTTTAGTTATGTAAACTCTAGAAGGAAGGGGATGAATCAGATTGGTCCACTTGATATCGATGGATCAACTGTTGATGATCCTGCTCAGGTAGCTAACAAACTAAATGAATATTTTGCATCGACATTCACACATGAGGAGTTATTCAGCGAGGGGAATGGCAGAGGTGTATTCAACTCTGGCAGTAAGCTAGAGAATCTTGTAATAACTGAGAGTAAAGTGGAGGAGAAATTGTTGAAGATAAATACAAGAAAGGTACCTGGGGGGGGGGGGATGGGATCTATCCAGTTATATTAAAGGAGGTAGCAAAGGAAGTAAGCAAACCCTTAGCCATAATTATGAGAGCATCCTTGGACTCAGGGGAAATACCCATGGACTGGAGATGTGCAAATCTGACCCCAATTCACAAATGAGGATCAAAGAGCGACACAAGTAATTATAGACCTCTTAGTTTAACTTCTGTTCCCGGAAAATTAATGGAGACACTGGTTAAAAAAGCACTGCAGGATCCTCTAGACAAGACTTCAGTTATAGCTCAGACACAGCGTGGTTTTATTAAGGGGAAGTCTTGCCTGACCAATTTGATTGGATACTATGATGCAGTCACAAAAGAACTGGATGCAGGGACTAACTTTGATATTATATACTTGGATCTTAGAAAGGCTTTTGATACTGTTGCGCATGGAAGACTGCTGCACAAATTGGAGCAGTGTGGCATTGGAGGCAAATTGCTGCTATGGATAAAGGGGAAGTTGAGGGGGAGAAGACAGAGAGTGGTAATCAATGGACACTGCTCATCGTAGACTAATGTTATTAGTGGAGTCCCTCAGGGTTCAGTATTGGGTCCATTATTGTTTTCTGTATTTATAAATGATATTGATGATGGTATATCAAGCTTAATATCCAAGTTTGCAGACGATACGAAGGTTGGCAGGGTTGTCAAGTTCACTACCGACACTATGCTACTGCAACAGGATCTGGAAAGGTTGAGCAGATAGGCTGAGAGGTGGCAAATGAAGTTTAACATTGACAAATGTAAAGTACTACATATGGGAAACAGCAACCCCAGAGCAGAGTATCAACTCTGTGGTACTACACTGGCAGTGGTAGAGAATGAAAGGGACCTGGGGGTGGTTGTGCAGGCAGATATGAAGTTTTCTGAGCAGTGCAGACGGGCTGCAAGAGTAGCTCATGGTGTATTGTTGATGATATATAGGAATTTTTCTAGCATTAGCATTAGTAGAGGCATTTGATGCAAGAAAGCAAGCTTATGCAGCATCAGCCAAAAAAAAAAAAAAAAAACCCACTTCCACTTCACCCCTCTGTTCGTTCCAAATACCTGTCCAGCTGAGCCTTAAACTTATTTAGGCTATCAACCTCCACCATAAGGGATGGAAGTCTGTTCCACCAACCAACCACCCGCTGGCTAAAGGCAAATTTCCGCACGTCTATCCTACATCTGTCTTTCCTCAATTTGAATTTATGCCCTCTCAGGTGATTTTTCTGAGCTAGAGGAAGAATCCCATCAGCATTGAGCATGCTTAAACCATTCAAGGCTTTATACACCTCTATCAGATCACCTCGCTGGTGCCTAGTCTCCAGATACTGTAATTTGCAAAACTTAAGCCTTTCTTCGTAAGAGCACCCCTTTGTTCCATTCACTAATCTTGTTGCCCTTCTCTGTACTCGTTCCAGCAGCTCTACATCCTTCTTGAAATGAGGCCTCCAGACCTGTATACAGTACTCTAGGTGTGGCCTGACCATTGCCTTATACAATGGAATAATCACCTCCTTATCCCTGCTGGAAAAATTCCTGTATATCATTGACAATACTCCATGAGCTACTCTTGCAGCCCGTCTGCACTGCTCAGAGAACTTCATATCTGCCTGCACAACCACCCCTAGCAGGGATAAGGAGGTGATTATTCCCTTGTATAAGGCAATGGTCAGGTCACACCTAGAGTACTGTATACAGGTGTGGAGGCCTCATTTCAAGAAGGATGTAGAGATGCTGGAACGAGTACAGAGAAGGGCAACAAGATTAGTGAATGGAACAAAGGGGTGCTCTTACAAAGAAAGGCTTAAGTTTTGCAAATTACAGTGTATGGGGACTAGGTACCAGCGAGGTGATCTGATAGAGGTGTATAAAGCCTTGAATGGTTTGAGCATGCTCGATGCTGATGGGATTCTTCCTCTCGCTCAGAATAATCACCTGAGAGGGCATAAATTGAAATTGAGGAAAGACAGATGTAGGATAGACGTGAGGAAATTTGCCTTTAGCCAGCTTGTGGTTGGTTGGTGGAACAGACTTCCATCCCTTGTCGTGGAAGTTGATAGCCTAAATAAGTTTAAGGCTCAGCTGGACAGGTATTTCGAACGAACAGAGGGGTGAAGTGGAAGTGGTTATTTTTTATTTATTTTTTTATTTATTATTTATTTTTTTTGGCTGATGCTGCATAAGCTTGCTTTGTTGCATCAAATGCCTCTACTAATGCTAATGCATCTCTAAACACAGAACTTTGCTCCAGTAGGTGGTTGATGACTGCATTCCACCACTTTGCTTATTGGAGGCTTGAAGTGGTGGAACCCATGTTTAGTCTCCAGAGCTGAGTTCTAGTCAACCCTTCCCATCTCTTCCATCATGCAGTATGACTGATTACTTTTTAGGTTATGATGGACATCATGGCGAGATCCAGTCTTCCTTACATTTCGAGGGTACAGCTCTAAAACGGTGTTCGCAGGTGGGCCGCTAGTTAGTACACAGGACTGAACCTATTGGTAACTCTCTATGGGGGGTTCTGGATCAGCTAGTGTATAATCTTGCTAACTCTACTCTGCGAGATACTCGGACCGCATATACACTACTCGGACTCCCTCCATCAATGGGATGGAGGGAGTCTCCCCACTTTTTTCTTACTACTATTACTACTATTATTAGCCATATGGTGCAAGGAAGCCTGAGGCTTATGCTGCCCCAGCCAAAAACAAAAAAAAAAATTTTTTTTTTGAATTACCCCGAGAGAGAGAGAGAGAGAGAGAGAGAGAGAGAGAGAGAGAGAGAGAGAGAGAGAGAGAGAGAGAAGGGAATCACCAAGATAAAGAAGAACGATGATATCCATCTCAGGACCCTGGGTTTGCCAAGCCCATACTCACCAGATGAGTCCCTGGGCCTGTTGAATACACCATGAATTGTCAAACAGAGTAAGCTTATCTGCAAAAAGATCTAAACTTCCCAAATACTTCCTAGTTCATTTCACAAATATACGTGGTCTCAACGATGTCCATTTCCATTTGCAGTCTGCCAAACCCCATGTACTTTTTCTGACAGTTATCTCAGTTATCGGTTGATTCAACTACTGCTCATCTCATTTGCCCAGATTATTTGCTGTATGTGTCTATTCTGTATGACATATGCACAAGGTGGTACTTGTGTATATGTTCATTCCGATATTCCCTGTCAGAGACTTGGTAATTTGGAATCTCCTCATTTCAAACTTCTCTGGCTTAAAATCTCTCTACCTCATTGTGTCAAATTCATCTGTTTTCTCTACCATTCTCCCAACCCCACTAATCACTTAGAGCTCTTTGACTTTCTCCAGACCAACTTTCCTAACAGTGAGGTAATTTTCCTTGGTGATTTTAATGTTCACAACTCCAGCTGGTTTCTGTTTTCTAGTCACAACAACTGACCTGGTCGAGTTGCTGAGGCTTTTGCATTTACTAATGACATCGCACAGATTGTTCATTTACCTACCAGAATACCAGACAATCCTAACCAACATACTTAAACATTTTCTCATAAACAACCCTTCTAAGTACACAGTCAAAGTGAGTGGTCCTTTAGGCACCTCAGATCACAACTTTGTGATTGTCTCTTCTATTCCCAACCTCACATTGTTTGGCATGACAAAGATGCAACATGGGATGATCTGCAAGATTTCTTTTCTTCTTTTCCTTTGTCGAATTACTGGTTCAAAACTTCTGATATCAACTTTTGCTCAGATCGTGTCAGTGAAATTATTCTTGTAGGAATGGAATCTTTTATTCCACACTCCACTTTAAAATCTCGTCCTTTATCTAAACCTTGATTTTCCAATAAATGTGCTAAGGCTGTTCAAGGGAAAAATGCTACATATTGTAATTGGCTTGTTTCCAGTTCTTCAGTTTCATTTTCTGCCTACACAAAAGCTTGCAACAATTGGAAAGCAGTTATTAATCAGTGTAAACTAGATTTTGAACAGGTTTAGAGTAGAAAACTCGGTTCTTGCCCTAATGGTAGCGAGCATTCTGGTCTCTTGCCAAAGCTATTGGCTGCAACTTTTGCTCGTCACTGCTCCCACCTCTGTCAAAACCAGATGGTTCTGTTGTTACTTCAGCCAAGGATAAAGCTGACCTGCTAGCATCCCATTTTTCTTCCAATTCATATATTAATGATGTTTGTAAAACATCTCCCACCATTCCCAGCATGCTATATTCAATGCCTCCTGTGGTCTTCCATCAAAAGGATGTCAGAAGGATTTTGACAAAACGTGATGCTCAGAAAGCTCCAGGTCCCAATGGTATTTCTCACGTGTTCTCAAAATCTGTGCTCCTGAACTTACTCCTGTTCTTTGCTGCGTTTTTTTACTTTATTATTCCAAAGGTGTTTTTCCTTCTGCTTGGAAATTTGCTCATATCCAGCCAGTTCCTAAACAGGGTGACAAATCCCTCCCATCCAATTATCATCCCATTGCAATTACTTCTACTCTTTCTAAAGTTTTGGAGAAATCAATTAACTGCCAACTCTTAAACTACCTAAAAACCTTCCGTCTGATCAATGATCGCCAGTATGGATTCCATCAGTGTTGATTCACTGGTGATATTCTGGCTTTTGTTACCCACTTATGGACAAATTCAATGGAAAAGTTTGGTGAAACACAAGTTGCTCTTGACATCTCAAAGGCTTTCGATCGTGTTTGACATAATGGTCTTCTAAACAAGCTAAACCATCATTCTAAACATTCTAAACCATCTTATGGTTTGCCAAGTGTTTTTTTTTTTTTTTTTTGTAATTGGTTATCCAGTTTTCTCTCTGATTGCTCACTGAGGGTGATGTTAGATGGCTCTCTGTCTTCTAACTTCTCCACTAATGCTGGTATCCCCCAAGGTTTAGTTCTTTCTCTCACTCTTTTCCTCTTGTATATTAATGACCTTCTTCCATTGTCCGGAAATCCTATGCATAGTTTTGCCGATGATAGCACATTGCATTCCACTCTCCAGTTTGAGAAACCTTGCTCTGCTCAATCAGCCTCAACTTACCCTGACTTCTAATTTTTCTTGGCATAAGCACATTACAAATATTGCTTCCTCTGCATTTAAAAACTTTGTTTTCCCTTTCACTTTCTGCATTACTTTTCTTACAAACAGCTGTTCACTCTGTACAAATTGCAAATCTGCCCTACCATGGAATATTGTTCCCTCATGTGGGGCGGCGCCCCGAAAACCTCTCTGGCTTCTAGATTCCATTCAGAAGAGGGGTTAGGTTAATTAATGACTCATCTCTAACAGTCTCTCTCCACTGGATGTTTCATAGACGTACTGTTTCTGCTGCATGTGTTTTTTACAGATACTTCCATGGGCACTGTTCTTCTGAATTCGCTTCTATAATTCCTGCTATCTTTTTTAAAACAGTCTGAACTGTGCCACTACAAGCCAACATCCATTTACTGTCCAATTTCCAACTCACAGAATGAACTTTTCATCATCCTCGTTTATTGATTCAACTGCCGTTTTCTGGAATAACTTTACTTCGTACATATTTCCTGAAAATTACAGTCTACAGAAGTTCAAGTCTAATGTCAACAGATATCTTCTTTCCTCTTCTCAACCTCCAACCCAAGCACGGTACTAAGTACTATAAATTCCTAATACCTCATGTTTGGGGTTTTCATAAAAAAAAAAAGAGAAGTATAGTGCTATTTATTTAAAGTGTATGTCATTACTGGTACTATATTTTTAATTTTGAAAAAATTAAAATTGCTCTGCAGGTTGTGGCATACACTTTAAAGAACACTCAATTTCAAAAAAAATATAGGCCTCTATTAGAAAGTAGCAGAAAGCAAACATTTTTAAGATGGGAATGAGATAGACAGAGATGAGGTAATGTTGCTAGGAACAGAAGAGGCCAAATTTTCTCAATCTGTTTGTCTCCTGATGAGTCTCAAACTATAGTTTTTGTAATTTTTTTTATTTTTATGTTATTAGTGGGCCATTGTGAATTGAAAAACCAAATGATGAGATATATCCACAGTGTGTGATACAGTTATATTTAGGGTGAAAGCTAAGAGTTATAAAAGATATTGTGTAAATAGATCATAGCCTCACTTCATACATAAGACTAAGCAAACTAAGCTCACTATTTAGTGCATCTATTATATTGTGGAGTCACTTTGTGAGTTGCCTCAGTATTGCATATGAAATCAGTGTAGTGAGTGGCAAATGTAGTTTGCTCATTGCTGCATATAAAATGAGACTAGAATTGGTTTAAAATTGTATATGTTGCAGTGCTATGTTATTTTAAAAGAATACAAAAAAAAAAATAATATATATATATATATTTATATATATATATATATATACAGTAAAATCTGGTTAATATAAACTGATTTATACAAATTACTCGTTTATATGAAGCACATGCTATTCCTCTGTGAAAGGATAGGTTTTCTATGTAAATATATTAGTTTATTACAAATTTCAGTTAATGTGCATTACAAAGTTTGTTTTCAAACCGTGAGAAATAAATATTGTTATTTTGTATGATTAATACAAATCTCAGCACAGCTGTCTGATTATTGTTCCTATTATTGCCTTTGGCCATGCGCTTCCCTGCTTCCCGAAGGATGGCCCTGACTTGTTAGAATTTACTTTTGTGTAAACAAAACCAGTTTATGGTAGCTACAACCTAAATGCATTCTGAAAAATGTCATTGTGAAGAAACCTTAAATTAACAAAAGAATAAAAAAAGTTTTCTAAGTTGTTTACATACAGTCCCTCACTCTCCACGAAATTAAGGTTAGTTACAATTGTTATATTACACCAGTTCAAAGAGTCTTTTGCTACAGTACAGTATAATCTATTTTTAGTGCCATTTTATCTGAGCTGATGTCCTTTTTTTTTTTTTTTTTGTAACTTGTGGCTAAACTAATTTAAAGTTTGTTCATATTAAATCTTATCTAGCAGTGTTATAGCGAAAAAACGTAAATGGACAGAATTAAGCCTGGAAACTAAGCTGAAAATTATACAAGAGGCTGATAGGATGGATCGAAGTAAAAACAAAGGAATACATCCTTTTACCAACTTTATCTACAATAAAACTGAAAAAACGAAAAACTTGAAGTGCGATAAAAATCAGGTAACAAATTAGTGGTGTAAAACACAAGGAGCGTGAAATAAAACTTTTTGAGTGGTACCAACAAATCATACATCTAATTTGCCATATCAGGTCTGATTTTGCACAAAAAGCCAAGTTATCTAGTTCAGCAACATGGAAATAGTGACTTCAGATGCAGCAGTGGCTGGCTCCCAAGACTTAAAGACAGGAATAAATTGGTTTCGCAAAATGTTTGCCGTGAGCATTAGCATTAGTAGAGGCACATGATGCAAGAAAGCAAGCTTATACAGCATCAGCCAAAAAAAAAAAATAAATAAAAATAAAAATAACCATTCCATTTCACTGATCCATTCATTCCAAATGTTTGTCTAGTTCTGCTTTGAATTTATTTAATCTATCAACTTCAGATGGAAGTTTTTTCCAGCAATTATCTACCCACTGGCTAAAGGCAATCTTCTGCACATCAATTCTACAACTGTCTTTCCTCAGTTTGAATCTATGCCCCCTCAGGTTTGTAATCTGAGCAAGAGGAAGAATCCCATCAGCATTGAGCATGCTCAAACCATTCAAGGCTTTATACACCTCTATCAAATCACCTCACAGGTGCCTAATCTCCGAAAGCTGCAATTTCCGGAACTTAAGCTTTTCTTCATACGAGCACCCCTTTGTTCCCTTCATCAGTCTTGTTGCCCTTCTCTTTACTCGTTCTAGCAACTCTACATCCTTCCTAAAATGAGACTTCCAGACCTGTACGCAGTACTCAAGGTGTGACCTGACCATTGTCTTATGCAAGGGGATAACCAACTCCTTATCCCTGCTCGCAAAATTCCTGTATATCATTGACAAGACCCCATGACCTACTCTGGCAACCTGTCTGCATTGCTCAGAAAACTTCATATCTGACTGCACAAAAAAATTATTTTGTTTCATTCTGCACTATCCTGAGTGTAGCATTAGCATTAGTAGAGGCATATGATGCAAGAAAGCAAGCTTATTCAACATCAGCCAAAAAAAAACAAAAAAAAACACAACCACTACTCCCATTTCACCCCTCCGTTCGTTCGAAGTACCTGTCCAGCTGAGCCTTAAATTTGTTTAGGCTATCAACTTCAACAACAAGTGATGGAAGTCTATTCCACAAACCAACTGCCCGCTGGCTAAAGGCAAATTTCCGCACATCTATCCGACATCCGTCCTTCCTCAATTTGAATTTATGCCCTCTCAGGTGATTATTCTGAGCAAGAGTAAGAATCCCATCGGCATTGAGCATGCTCAATCCATTCAAAGCCTTATACACCTCTATCAGGTCACCTCGCCGATGCCTAGTCTCCAGACTCTGTAATTTGCAAAACTTAATCCTTTCTTCGTAAGAGCAACCCTTTGTTCCATTCACTAATCTTGTTGCCCTTCTCTGTACTCGTTCCAGCATCTCTACATCCTTCTTGAAATGAGGCCTCCAGACCTGTATACAGTACTCTAGGTGTGGTCTGACCAATGATTTATACAAGGGAATAATCACATCCCTATCCCTGCTAGAAAGATTCCTGTATATCATTGACAAGACACCATGAGCTACTCTTGCAGCTCGTCTGCACTGCTCAGAGAACTTCATATCTGCCTGCACAATTACCCCCAGGTCCTTTTCATTCTCTACCACTGTCAGTGTAGTACACAGAGTTGATACGTTGATCTGGGGTTACTGTTTCCCATATGTAGTACTTTACATTTGTCAATGTTAAACTTCATTTGCCACCTCTCAGCCCATCTGCTCAACCTTTCCAGATACTGTTGCAGCAGCATAGCATCAGTAGTGTCCTTAACAACCCTGCCAACCTTTGTATCGTCTGCAAACTTGGACATTAAGCTTGATATACCATCATCAATATCATTTATAAATACAGAAAACAACAATGGACCCAACACCGAACCCTGAGGAACTCCACTAATAACATTAGTCCACGATGAGCAGTGTCCATTGATTACCACTCTCTGTCTTCTGCCACTCAACCATCCCTTTATCCATAGCAGCAATTTGCCTCCAATGCCACACTGCTCCAATTTGTGCAGCAGTCTTCCATGCACAACAGTATCAAAAGCTTTTCTAAGATCCAAATATATAATATCAAAGTTATTCCCTGCATCCAGTTCTTTTGTGACTACATCATAGTATCCAATCAAATTGGTCAGACAAGACCTGCCCTTAACAAAACCATGCTGTGTCTGAGCTATAACTGAATTCTTGTCTAGATGATCCTGCAGTGCTTCTTTCACCAGTTCCTCCATTAATTTTCCTGGAACCGAAGTTAAACTAACAGGTCTATAGTTACTTGTGTCAGCCTTTGATCCTCCTTTGTGAATTGGGGTTACATTTGCACATTTCCAGTTTATGGGTACCTCCCCTGAGTCCAAAGAAGCTCTCATAATTATGGCTAGGGGTTTGCTTACTTCCTTTGCTGCCTCCTTTAATATAACTGGATAGATCCCATCCACCCCAGGTGCCTTTTTTATGTTTATCCTCAACAATTTCTCCTCCACTTTCCTCTCAGTTATTAGAAAATCATCTAGCTCACTGCCAATGTTTACCTCACCTATGATATTCCCCTTCCTGAATAACTCCTCATGTGTGAATGTAGATGCAAAATACTTGTTTAGATTGTTAGCTACCTGAGCAGTATCTTCAACTGTTGAACCATCAACATCCAGTGGACCAATCTGATTTATCCCTTTCCTTCTTGAGTTTAAATAGGTAAAGAACTCTTTTGTTTATCTTTGCATCCTTTGCCAAGGATTTCTCATAATCTGACTTTGCCTGCCTAATCTCCTTTGTCACTTGGTTACAGACCAACTTATATCTATCATAGGCTTCCATGTCACCCATTAATTTGTATGTATCCCATGCATTTTTCTTCTCTGCCATATGTCTCATTAGTTCATCTGACAACCATTTAGGCCTGAACCTTGAACAATATTTCTTGGTTGGTATGTAAAGCCTGGTAGCTTCCAAGATTAGTTCCTTGAATGCTTCCTATTTTGAATTTGCTGTTGGTAACATCATCAGTTGGTCCCACTGTATAGAATTTAAATACTGTCTCAGACCATCATATTCGCCTTTACAAAAGCAAAAACCCTTCCCTTGACCTCTGATGGTAGTTACCTCCTTGAGTAAATCCCACTTCGGCACACTGTGATCACTGCCACCTAGTGGTTCCTTTATATGCAGATTCTTAATGCATGAAGAATCACTACTGATAATCAGATCAAGAGTATTACTCCCTCTAGTTGCCTCCCGAACATGCTGGTGTAGAAAACAATCATCCAATAAATCCACAAAAACCTTGCTAGTGTGTGAGTGACCAACCCCCAAATTCCAGTCAATATCTGGGAAATTCAAATCCCCCATTATAAGACTCTCTGATTTACTGGCCCATTCTATTTCCCTGTACAGTTCCTTATTATACTCATCAGAGTCATTAGGCCTATAGCATACTCCTACTCTCAATTTTGATTTTCCTATGCTTATGTCACACCAAACTGACTCGACACTGCCCTGTCCATCGATGCCGACTGGCTTCACTTTCTTGGATTTTATGTGTTTCTTAACTAATAGCATAACCCCTCCTCCCTTCCTATCCTGTCTATCCTTTCTGTAGACATTGTACTCCCCAAATTCCAGTTCTGCATTCCTTATATCTGTGTGACACCACGTCTCTGATATCCCAACAATATCTGCCTTTGATGTTTTGAGCAATACCTCAAATTCATCAAATTTATTTACTAAACTCCTAGCATTGGTGTACACGCAAGTATACATGCACCTGTTTCTATTCTTAGCTACCCTAACACAACCCATGCGTTTACTTGTACCGCAGTGACTTCCAGCAGTCTCTGAAATATCCTGCATTTTGTTTTTCAGGGTTCTGCTCATTCCAATAGATGCAGTGCAAGAATCTCTTTCGTCTCTGCCAGTGGCTACTGTTAATCTATTAGTCTTTGTCTCCCCCCAAGCTAGCAGTTTTCCGACCCACCTAACACTGCCTCGATAGCAGCAGCAAATATTCTTGCACTCTTTCTATTTAAGTGTATCCTATCCCTGTAGAAGCAGTCTCTCCTGTTAACAAGTACAGTCCAGGCTGAAAAAAATTCTACCCCTTGAGCCTTGCACAATCTTTCCAGGGCCGAATTGATCGACAGGGCTCTCATCATATACTCCCTCCTATCGTGTCTGGGCAGAATTGCAGACACTTTCAAATTCAACCCTACTTCACGGCTTTTTTTCAACAGTGACCTGTACTTATTAAGTAATTCCGCCGGTCTCCTACTCTTAATATCATTAGTGCCAACGTGTACAACTATATCACCTTTTGTGCCCTTAAAAGATGATATCCGCTCTACAACATCATCAACCTTTGCCCCTGGCAGTCATACCCTGGTCCTGTTCCACCTATCCTTTTTACAAAACATGTTCCCTGTTTCCCTGACAATTGAATCACCAACAACTACTAGTTCCTGTGGGACCAGCGCATTCTGCCTTCGGGGCTGCCTCTGTGTTGCAAGATGACCAAGTGCAATCTCTGGCGTTGATGTGGGCAGCTGAGAGCTTGATGGTCCCCCCAATTTATTTCCTTCGAGGGCATCCACCCTGTCCTTCAAGGTCTCATGTAGGCCCATAACAACGCTGAGTTGTCGCCTAATTTCCTTGCTCTCCTTGCATCGTGCACACACAAAGACATCCCCCATGGCAGTATCATGTCCCGTACCCGATTGCTCCACAAACATCAAGCAAACAGTGCATCTTAAAAGGCTGTGATTCAGAGGGCAACTGCCCCCTCAGTTTTCCCCTGAGCCACAGCACTCCCATTAGCTTGAGCCTTTTGCTTTGCTGCTCTGGTCTGAATCATGATTTCGATTTAATATCAATAAAATTACAATTTCAGAACAAAATTAAAACCTTAAACTTGTATCCTAACACAGTTATAACGCTATATTTATTTTTCAGTATCGAGTGTTATCTACGAGTTCCCTTTATATAACTTCCGTATCAAGTTATGTATTAATTATTTGTTACGTTTGTACTCTAAGTCGTTATATATATATAGTTAAAAGTACAATTTAATTGACAATGAAGTTTAACAAGATTAATAGATTTACTGATTAATTGACAATATTATATTATGCACTATACTATACAAAGCTAATGCTACCGAATTCCGGATATGCTGTATCGTGTTACAATGGCGGTAATTACGAAGAGTAGTTCTACGGACTCTTAAGTATTGATTAACTTCCAAATCTTGCTGTCTCAATTTAGAATAAACTAAGGATCCTGACTAGATCTATAGCTACTTACAGATAATAATTTGATATAACAATTGGTTAATAAATCGGCTAAATACGGTTAAAAACCTCTCGTTCAACGGAGCTGCAATTTGTAACACGTGGATTTGATACCGTTACCGATACTATGTGTAACACCACATAGTCGGTGTATTTCTGTGGGGTTACTGCTACCCAGCTGCAGTACTTTGCATGCTACTTCTCTCTGCCCATCTACCCAACTTTTCCAGATCCTGTTGCAGCAGCATATTGTCATTACTGCTATTAACAACCCTGCCAACCTTTGTATCATCTGCAAACTTTGACATTACGCTTGATATGCCTTCATCAATATTATTGATAAATATACAAAACAACAATGGGCCCAACACCGAACCCTGAGGGACACCACTAATAACATTAGTCCACATAGAGCGGTGCTCATTGCCTTCTCTGACTCAACCATCCTTTTATCCATTGTAGCAGCTTGCCCTTAATGCCATACTGCTCCAATTTGTACAGTAGTCTTCCATATGAAACAGTATCAAAAGCTTTCCTGAAATCCAAGTATATGATATCAAAATTATTTTGAGTCCGGATTAGTTGAAAAAGAAAAGGCTGCTGACTGGTTGTGATTCTGTACGATCCATTCTTGAAAAATATGAGGATATTTTGATGAGACAGGTTTATTTTATAATTAGCATTAGTAGAGGCATATGATGCAAGAAAGCGAGCTTATGCAGCATCAGCCAAACCCCCCCCTCCCATTTCACCCCTCAATTCGTTCCAAATGCCTGTTCTACTCAGCCTTAAATTTATTTAGACTATCAACTTCCACAACAAAAGATGGAGGTCTGTTTGACCAATCAACTAAAAAAAGTAAAGTAAAGTGCAGCCATTATCAACCCACTGCAGGATGGAAGCCTCCTCAACAATTCATGCTGAGGGAAATGGACCATAATCTGCCACGCTGGTCCAGTGCGGGTTGGCAGATCGACCGTATTCAGCAGTCAGGGGCTTGAACCCCGGTCTAACTCAAAGAGCGTGTGCTACTGCACTCCCGCTCCTGCCCACTCGGCTACGGAGGCCTACCAACGGAGGCCTACCAATCAACTACCTGCTGGTTAAAGGCAAATTTCTGCACATCTATTCTACAACTGTCTTTCCTCAATTTGAATCTATGCCCCCTCAGGTTCTTAATCTGAGGAAGAAAAGCATCAGCATTCAGCTTGCTCAACCCATTTAAGGCTTATACACCACAATCAGATCACCTTGCAGGTGCCTACTCTCCGTGCGCTGCAATTTGCAGAATTTAAGCCTGTCTCGGTATGAGCACCCCCTTTGTTCCCCTCACCAATCTTGTTGCTCTTCTTTGTACTCGTTCTAGCAATATTCTATATCCTTCCTAAAATGAGGCCTCCAGACCTGTACACAGTACTCTAGGTGTGGCCTGACCATTGCCTTGTATAACGGGATAATCACCTCCCTGTCCCTGCTAGCAAAATTCCTATATATCATTGATAAATAGGAATTTATCAATGATATATAGGAATGCCCTGGTGGCCCATCTGCACTGCTCAGCAAATTTCATATTCGACTGCACAATTACCCGCAGGTCTTTTTCACTTTTCACTTCCCTAAGTGTAGTATCACACAGTTGGTACGTTTCTCTTCGGTTATTGCTACCCATATGCAGTACTTTGCATTTGTCAATGTTAAACTTCAGTTGCCATTTCTTAGCCCATTTGCCGAATTTGCTACCAAACAAAACATTTGCTGTTAGAGGAGTCTTGTCATGGTGGAAAATTAAGTAAACAAAGACTTGCTGTTCTGTAATTCAGATGGCAGTACAAAACTACATCCACTTGTGATTAGTAAGTTTTCCAAGCCAAGACATTTTAAAGAAGTTAACGAACTTCCCTGTGATTATAAGGCCAATAGAAGTGCTTGGCTTATGGTCAGAATTTTGTAGTCTTGGTTATCAAAAGTGGACAGAAGAATGACTTCAGAAAAAAGGAACATTTTGATGATTTTAGATCCTTGGTACAGCATATTCTGCCAAGACACTTAAGTTGACAAATATACGGCTGTTGTTTTTACCTCCCTATACCACTAGTTTTATGCAGCCACTGGATCAAGGCATCATTTATAACCTCAAGAAAGCATATAGAGCCCGCCTGATAAGGTACTTGATCAGCAACGTAGAAGTAGAGATCAATTTCAATCTCGGATGCTATCCGTAACCTTTATTGTTTGGGACAGTATTGCATCAAGTGTAATAATCAACTGTTTCAGAAAGAGTGGCTTTGGAGGGAATATCATCGAAAAACATGTCCAAAAGACGAATGTGTTAGCAACATTGAAAATTTGGGAATTTGAAGGTGCATATGAATTTTGTTGGCAAATTTGAAGAGTTTGTGAAGTTGGATGATGAAGTTGCTACCACAGCAACACCAAAAACAGAAGAGTTGCTGAGCTCCAAGCAAAATGATGATGTTTTTGTTAACAGTGACAGAAAAAGTGAAGAAGTGCACACACACACACACACACACACACACACACACACACACACACACACACACACACACACACACACACACACACTGCCATCTAAAAACATGTCCAAAATGCATTGAGCATAATAGAGAATGTGTTGGCCTGCAGTAACTTTGATAAAGAAACAACATTGCATTTGATGTCTTTGCTGTAGTTAAAAATGCATATTGGAAAAACACTGCATAAACAACATTGGATTATTTCTTTAAATTAGATTAATTTATTAAAAAGTTAATGGTTTGTATGTCTCCTTTCATATTAAGATTGTAATTATTTTTAATGTGATACTAAAATATTGTATATTTCAAAATATATATAGTAGTGTACAATATTTTCATTTCTGTTAATTGCTTTTCTCTTAGTTTATCTTACAAATAAAATAAAATCTTTAAAAAATGCATTATTTCTATTACTGTATTGTTAGACAAGGCTTTTATTATTTTATTTTATTAATTTAAATTAATTTATTTTTCTTTTAATTTTGATATTATTATTATTATTTATTATTCTTGGATAGATAGTAACAAAAAAAAAAAGTAAAAAATTTGACATTTTTGGGGGACCTTGTTACTACAAACCTTGTTATTACAAAACATGAAAATTTAGGTCCCTTGAACTTTGTATTAACGAGATTCGACTGTATATGTATACCGCCCTACCATTAATATCCGGACACCTGCCTTTAGACAAAAAAAGAGCTTTTATTGTATTATTTAATATTTTGTGCTGAAACCTTTTGCTTTTATGATGGCCTCCAATATTTGTGGCATAATCTCAACCAGCTTTTTATGAATGTCTGGTGATATGTTCCTCCACTTGGCCTTTAATGCAGCCACCAGTTCAGCCTTGTTCTTTGGATGATCTTGACATGCATGTACCCGATGATTCAGTGCATTCCAAAGATGCTCAATAGGATTCAAATCAGGACTCTGGGCTGGCTAATCCAACTTTTCTACACTCGTGTCCTCAAAACACTCTGTTACGACCCAAGCATTATTTGCATGGCACGTTATCTTGCTGATGCAGGTATAGGCTTTCCCCGAAGTATTGCCATAATGTTGAAAGTGCATAATTGTCCTTACACCATGTTAATCGGCGTCTAGCATTTGTTGAGTTTTTGCCAGATTCAGTCCCATTCCTCTTCCATTTGCATATGACATCACTAACCATTGATTTAGGGATCCCCAGAGTGATTCTGATGTCTCATACAGAATGCTTGCTTATGTGGCATCCTATTATCATTCCACGTTGGAAGTCTGTTAATTCTCTTCATGTCATCTTGCATGCCCACTTTTGCAATTGTCTGTTCGAAGCCCAGCGTGCATATTTATAGCAGGTTCTGTGACGTGTTGCATGCATAGGACCTGTTTCCCCATCCATGGAGGGGTGTCCGGATATTAATGGTAGGGCAGTGTATATATGTTTTAAAATTTCAACAGAGCACCAACAATGATGGACTCCTTCCTTGGATCAAAAATTATTATGCCTACAGTGTATTGATATATTTTGAACGTATTCGGTATCTTATTTTTGGGATTCGAGCCCGTCACCACCAAATACGGAGGATGCGGAAAGGTCAGAGAATGACCACCGCATATCCCCGGAGCAATATGGCCTTAGTTGCTAATGCTTCTAAAAACCAAGTAACAAACAAACAAACATCTTATTTTTGGGAATGAAAAAAATTTTTTTCTTCTTTTTTTTTAACATTTTAATTTTTTCAATAAATTTTTTTTCATAAAGTTGATCATGCCAAAAGAAGTTACAAGAACTAACACATTGCTATATAGCCTACACTAAGAGTGAGTAATCTATTTATTGTGGCTATACTTCTCAAATTTTGCGTCGATACAAAAGTAACAATGCAGTCAAAATAGTAATGAAGGAATACTAAAATTCACATCATCACTTCAGTATAATGGGATTCTTCCTCTTGCTCAGCATACTCACGTGACGGGACATAAATTCAAATTGAGGAAAGACAATTGCAGAATGGATGTGCGGAAATTTGCCTTTAACCAGCAGGTGGTTGATAGTTGGAACAAACTTCCATCTGTTGTAGTGGAAGTCAGGAACTGAAATACGTTCAAGGCAGAACTAGACAAACAATTGGGTGTAATGGGAATGGTGTTTTTTTTTTTTTTTTGGCTGATGCTATATAAGCTTGTTTTCTTGCGTCGTATGCCTCTGCTAATGCTAATAGAATAATATCTGGTGTTTTTTTGTAAAAAGGTAAAAGTCTTGATACATCAGCTTATACAAGTCGTGTAAGATGTTTCTCATATTGAAATTTTAGTTGCATTTTGTATATGTTAATTTTATCGTATACATGAAAGTTACAGAACTGGCAACATGCAACATTTAATTACCTTTTTCCAGAAAAGAATGGAATTTCTCCATTTTTATGGTTTACTTCATATGTTCACAGCAATTAGCAGTACAAATATGGATATGCAATTTATACAGTAGAACCCAGATAAGAAGTTTTCCAAGGGACTGGTGGTTTAGAACTTCTTACAAGGGAAAACTTCTTAAAAGGGAAAATGACCTAAGGTATGAAATATTAACTAAGCAAATAAAAATGAAAAGATACACATACATGTGAATGGTCATCTGAATTGTAGGGAAACTATCAAGAATAAAAATTGTCAATTAATGCAAAACAATATTTATTAGTCACGATTTAATAAGATTTCAAAATTATAACAAGGATGCAATGAGAAGAGAGGTAATGAGAATGATAAAAATCAGTTACAATAATAATTAGAAGTAGTACAAAAAAAAAAAAAAAACTAGAAAATGTTTATTTTTTTTATAATTTTTTTAAAGTAGCGATCCAGAGAAGACTGCTTCAAATATTTTGGGGAGAGCTTCATACAGAATAAATCAGTTTCCCTAACACATTTCAACACTGACTCAGGAACATTGGGCACACTATGAATGAATTGCTGCAGTGAAGAGAAGCCAATCATTGCATCTTGGAATGTTGGTACTGCAGGTTCATCTTCTTGTTCTGACCCACTATTAGTCATGTTTTGATATTCATTGCAATTATCTTCAATACTTTGCAATTCACATGCCATAACATCGTCTTCATCAACATAATTATAAAAATTTACCGTAAATCCCAAACTACTCTGTAGGAAATCCCATTCGTCAAAAGGTTCCTTTTGACGAATGGGATTTCCTTACACTTCTTCACTTACACTATCAACGTTTTCTTCTATATCATTATAGAATTCAGTCGTTTTAAAGGAATTACTCAGTAGGGCTCAGCGTATATCCCATGATGCTTCTAAATAATGCATTGTATCTTAAAAAAAAATTTAGAACTTTTCAGTTTTACAAGGGTAAGTAATTTATGTACAAGGTACTTACGAAAAAATGCATCTTTAAGACTTTGATCATCTCTTGATCTATTGGTTGCACAACTGATGTGGAATCCCCAGGGAAGAACTCTACGTTGATATTGTTTAAGTGCTCATTGTTTTTCGGATGAGCAGGGCAGTTATCAACAAGTAAAAGACTTTCTATTCTCTCTTGCCATCTTTGAATATAGAGCTGTTATCTACTCATCAAAAAGTGCACAGGTCATGCTGTTTTATTGTTCCTGTTTCACATTCTTGAAACAGCCTGGTTCCTTGAGTTTTCCTATCATAAGCAATGGTAATTTCTCTGAGCCATCCATATTAGCCCTCACTAGCACTGTAATGCTCTCCTTACTCAGTTTACCACCATGGCAATTCTGTCCTTTGAATGCATAAGTCTTATTAGGAAGTAGGTTATAAAAGAGTCCTAATTCATTAAAATTAAAAATATCACACTTTCTATATTGTGTGATCAATACATGTAATTTCCTTTTTCTTCACTCATCAACTTGTAACATATTCACACTAGAAGATTCTCCGCAAATTACTTTGTAAACTAAACCATATTTCTTCTTAAATCTATCAATCCCACCCACTGGAAGGAATGAAATCCATTCCAAGCCTATCAGCAATTTTGATACCCTTCTCTCTTAACGAATTGCCATTAACTGGAACATTTGCAGCAGATATCTGCTTGAACCAAACCACTAATGCCTTTTCCATATCTCCATATTTTCCAGTTCGTCTCCTTTTAACTTTACATGAAACATTAAGGATATTTGAGTTCAACACTTTTTTTCATGACATAATTCCATTTACTGTAGAAACTGCCATATTAAGTTTTTTTCCACCTCCACTCGTGTGCAAGAGGGATTTGATTCCACCGTTTTTATCACATCAAGTTTTTCTTTTAATGTCAGAGCCTTTCTTTTTATTCCCTTTGGCATTCATCCTTCCAAATTAGAAAATTATAATATAATTAGTATAATCAGTACAAATTATAATTAATATTTGTAGTGTTAAAATAAAATTGCCAAGGAGGGACAAATAATTACCAGTATGGTAGATAGACAAAATTATGGTTATTCTTTAAAGAATTACCAGCAATACTAATGGTAATTTACAGAAATAGAGTACAATATTATAAACCTTAAAAGGTCACAATCACATGATGAATATAGAGCTGTCCACTAAGTAATTCAGAACCCTGAGAACTTAGTGGCAAATGCTTCTGCGCTTCACGTGGTCGACGTGTGAAGAAATAAATATAGAAATAAAGAATTTCTATATTTAAAAAAATGTATTAAGTGGGAAAATGTCATCGTAATAATACACTGTGTATTCTTTATCACGAATTTTTTACCCGGGAAACTTCTTACGTGGGAAAATAATACATTACAATATATAAAGTTGAAATTGGGACTTAAGAAACCAAACCTAGTACAGGGGGAAACTGCTTATGCGGGAATTTCTTATCCAGGTTATACTGTATTTACAATAAAACCTCACAAATTTGCACCCTCTAATTTGGACATATCTTTTATATATATATGTATATACAGTGTGCTGCCACTTTATTAGGTACACCCCTGCTGTGCACACAACTGGTTTGTCCCACAACGTTGCATGTCACATGACCAAAGTTGTGGATATAAATACAGCAGAACAACCTTTCTAGTATCAGTTAAGCGTACAAACCGTAGCAAGAGGGGGGAAGAAATCATCT
Organism: Mastigoproctus giganteus; assembly: GCF_048544385.1. Classification (NCBI taxonomy): domain Eukaryota; kingdom Metazoa; phylum Arthropoda; class Arachnida; order Uropygi; family Thelyphonidae; genus Mastigoproctus; species Mastigoproctus giganteus. The sequence continues at coordinate 102,658,887 of NC_143587.1, read as the reverse complement.
CTAAAACGGCAGTTCTGAACTTTTCACGCACCGCAGTTTCAAGGGCATATCGAGAATGGCCCAACAAACAGAAAACATCCTCTTGACGGCACTCTTGTGGAAAAAAATCGCTTGTTGATGAGAGAGGTCAGAGGAGGATGGCTAGAATTGTGCAAGCAGACAGATGGGCTACAGTGTCACACATCACGTCAGAATACAACCTTGGTGCACAGAACAAAGTATTGCAACGGATCACTAGTCGCACTTTGTCATGAATGGACTACAACAGCTGACGGCCATATCACATACCTTTGTTATCGATGAAGAACAAGAGAGTATGCCTCCTGTAGGCACAGCAACACCAGCACACTATCGAGGATTGGAAAACAGTTGCTTGGTCTGATGAGTCAAAGTCCCTGGTGTATCATGTTGATGGAAGGCTCAGAATTTGGTGAAAACAACATGAATCCATGGACCCATCATATCTGACGACTACTGTTCAAGGTGGTGGGGGCAGTGTTATGGTGTGGAGAATGTTTTCTTGGCATACATTGGGTTCATTGATACCAATAGATTCATGTCTGAATGCCTCATCATACCTAAACATTGTTGCTGACCAAGTGCATCCATTCATGTTGACAGTACTTTCAGCAAGATAATGCGCTGGTGCACAAAGCCCGAATCACTATGGAACAGTTCCAGGAACATGACAATGACTTTTCTTTGCTGCAGTGGCCCGCTCAGTCCACAGATCTCAGTCCTATTGACATCTTTGAGATGAGCTGGAAAGGGCTGTTTGCTACAGGCCTACACCTCCGTCGAATCTCAAGGAACTGCATGACATACTCATGTCTGCATGGTGCTCCATTCTTGCACAACTTTTCCAGCATCTTGTTCAAGCCATGCCTAGACGAATTCAGGCTGTTTTGAAGGCCAAAGGAGGCTCAACACGCTACTATGAAGTAGGTGTACCTAATAAAGTGACAGTGCAGTGTGTGTGTGTGTGTTATGAAAATCCCAAACATGATAGGTATTAAAACTTATAGTACTTAGTACTGTGCATGGCTTTTGAAAAGATGAAAGAAGATACTTGTTGACATTTGACTTGAATTTCTGAAGAGTGTAATTTTCAGGAAATACGGCTGAGGTTGTTCCAGAAAATGCAAATTGAATGAATGAATGAGAAAGAACATAAGTTGTTTCTGTGAATTTGAAGTTGGACAGTAAAAGAAGGTTGAGCAGCTGTGGCACATGGTCAGACTGCTTGGGAAGTGGGAGTTATAGATGCCAACTCAGAAAAATAGTGGCCATGGAAGTATTTATAGGAAAGGCATGCAGCTGAAACAGAATGTCTATTAGAGGGAGAGAGACTCTGTTAGAGATGCATCATTAATTAGCCTAACTGTTCCCTTTTGAATGGAATACAGAAGTCTGAGAGATGTTTTGGGGGAACCACCCCAGATGTGAGAACAATATTCTATGGTAGTACACACTTGTGATTTGTGCAGAGTGAACAGCTACTTGGAAGAAAAGTAACATCATGAGTGATAGAGAAAACCCAGTTTTTTAGATGTAGAGGAAGCAATATTTGTAATGTGCTTATGGCACATTAGTGATATATGATCTTGCCTAGAAATCGGAGTGTCATCGAAGATAAGCATAGGAGCAGAAGAATCCTTTTTACAAGATATAACACAGAACTGAGTTTTAGAAGAATTGAAATCAACTAAATTATCTTTGTCTCACTGGAGAATTACCTGGAGATCAGCATTTAAGGAATTGGTAGTGGATATTCTAAAATTTGAAGCAGTTTGTGCAGGTCAAGGTTTCTCAAACTGAAAGGTGGAATGGAATGTGCAATCTTCAGCAAAACTGTCGATAGGATTTTTTTCCAGACAGTGAAAGATCATTGATCAAGGTCATTATTATACAAGAGGAAAAGATTGGGTGAAAGAACAAACTGAACTTTGGAAAATACCAGCATTAGTGGGGAAGTTAGAAGACAGAGAGCCATATACCATCATCTGGAGTGAGTAGTCAGATAGAAAACTGAATACCCAATTACAAAGAACAGTAGGTAAACCTTAAGATGAAAGCTTATTTAGAAGACCTTTATGCCAAACATGATCAAAAGTCTTTGAGAGAGCATCTGCTTGAATTTTTTAACCAAACTTTTCCACTGAATTTGTCCATAGATGGGTAACATAAGCCAGAATATCATGAGTGGATCGACACTGATGGAATCCATAAAGGCGATTGTTGATCAGATGGAAGATTTTTAGATAGTTTGAGCTGGCAGTTAATTGATTTCTCCATTACTTTAGAGAGTAGAAGTAATTGCAATGGGATTATAATGGTAGGGATTTTTCATCCTTTTTAGGAGCTGGCTAGATATGAGCAAATTTCCAAGCAGGAAGGAAAATACCTCTGGAACAAGAGTGAGCAAAAGGCGACTCAGAACAAGAATAAGTTCAGGAGCACAGCTTTTGAGAGCAAGTGGAGAAATACTGTCAAGACCTGAAGCTTTCCCTGCATCGAGATTGTTCAAAATCCTTCTGATATCCTTTGGATGGAAGTCCACAGAAGGCATTGAACTGAGTTTACTGAGAATTATAGGAGTTGGTTTACGAAAATGTTCATTGCATGAATTAGAAGAAAAGTGCGATGCTAGCAGGTTAGCTTTATCTTTGGCTAAAGAACCATCTGTTCTTGACAGAGGTGGGAATAGAGATGGGCAAAAGTTGTGGCCAACAGCTTTAGCAAGAGACCAGAATGCTCGACTATCATTTGGACAAGACGCTTGTAAGCTTTGTTATAGGCAGAAAATGAAGCTGAAGATTTGGATACAAGCCGATTGCAATATGCAACATTCTTCACTGAACAGCCTTAGCACATTTATTGGAAAACCAAGGTTTAGATAACGGATGAGATTCTAAGCTAGAGTGTGGAATAAAGGATTTCATCCCTACACAAATAATTTCACTGGCATGATCTGAGCAAAGATTGACATTAGATTTGAAACAGTAATCCTACCAAGGAAAAGAAATCTTTCAGATCATATGATTTTGAATTCTTGTAATGCCAAACAACCCAAGGTTGAGAATGGCCACGAGAGAAAGGCTCCATTGGAGAAGAGACCATCACTAAGTTGTGATCCGAAGTGTCTAGAGGACCACTCATCCTGACCGTGTACGTAGAAGGGTTGTTTTTGAGAAAAAGATCAGGTGTGTTGGCTGTGTCATTAGGATTGTCTGGTATTCTGGTAGATAAATGAACAATCTGTGCAAGATAATTAGTACAATTGCAAAAGCCTCGCATTTCTACTGGCTGAATCTGTGTGACTAGAAAATGGAAACCAGCTGGAGTTGTGAACAATAAAATCACCAAGGAAAATGACTTCACTGTTGGGAAAGTTGGACTGGAGAAAGTCAAGTTTCAAAGAACTCCAAGTGATTAGTGGATTTGGGAGAACAATAGGCAGCAGTTGAGTTTGACAGTGTGGTAGAGAGATTTTAAGCCAGAGATCAAAAAGAGGAGATTCCTCTTTTTAATCCACTGGTGATATTATGGTGACTTATGTTTCAAATTCAGTGGAAAAGTTTGGTGATACTCAAGCACTTGCTCTTGACATTTCAGTCTTTTGATCATGTTTGGAATAAAGGTCTTCTAAATAAGCTTTCTTCTTATGGTTTGCTTACTGTTTTTTATATTTGAGTATCCAGTTTTCCTGTGAATGCTCACTTGTGGGTGGTGGTAGCTAGCTCTCTGTCTTCTAACTTCTCTACTAATGCTGGTATTCCCCAAAGTTCAGTTCATCCCACTCTTTTCCTCTTGTATAATAATGACCTTGATCAATGATTTTCCACTGACCGGAAAGAAATCCTATGCATAATTTTGCTGATGATGGCACATTGCATTCCACCTTTCAGTTTGAAAAACCTTGCCCTGAACAAACAGCTTCAACTTCTCAAATATACACTACCAATTCCTTAAATGCTGATCTCCAGGTAATTCTCCAGTGGGGAAAAGATAACTTAGTTGATTTCAATCCTTCTAAAAGTCATATCTCACAAAAAGGATTCTTCTGCTCCTATGCTTATCTTTGACGTCACTGATTTCTTTCGCTCTCATCATTATTTCTCTTTCATTCTGTAGAAATCGCAAATCCGCCGTATTATGGAATATTGTTCCCATATCATCTGGGGTCAGTGCCCCTAAAACCTAACCTAACCTGTCTGAGGCTTCTAGATTCCATTCAAAAGGGGGCAGTTAGATAAATGAATGACTCGTCTCTAACATAGTCTCTCTCTCTACTCTGTCTCATAGACATTCTGTTACATGCCTTTTCTATAGATACTTCCATGAGTTCTGTTCTTCTAAACTGGCTTCTATAATTCTCAGTCTCTCTTCCAAAGCAGTTCAAACATGTGCTGCAACCAATCAACATCCTTTTATTGTCCAACTTCAAACTCCCTGAACCCACTTTTTTTCTTCCTCATTTATTCATTCAAGTTTTATTTTCTGGAATAACCTTCATACATATTTCCAGAAAATTACAATCTATAGAAATTCAAGTCTAATGTCAACATATAACTTCTTTCATCTTCTCAACCTTCAACCTGCACGGTCCTGAGTACTATAGGTTCTAATACCTCTTGTGTTTGGGATTTTTCATTTAAAAAAAATCCCCCCCCACTCCAAAATTCACTATCCTTAATAGATCACTGCTGCCTAATGATTCCTTTATGTGGGCACCTCCGTAGCCAAGTGGGAAGGAGCAGCAGTGCGAAGCACACGCTTCTTGATTAGACCAGGGTTCGAGCCCGTCACCACCAAATACGGAGGATGCAGAAAGGTCAGGGAATGACCACCGCATATCCCTGAGCAATATGGCCTTAGTTGCTAATGCTCCTTAAAAAAAAAAAAAAAAAAAAAAAAAACCAAACCAAGCTTAATGGTTCCTATATGTGAAGTTTCTTAATATGTGATGAATTGTTGCTGATAATCAAATAAAAATTGCTTTCTTTTATTGTATCTGGTAATGTGTTGATAGAGGAAAGTGGGCATTCAACAAATCCAGAAATGTTCTGTTAATGAACAAGTGGCTAAACCACAGGTTCCAGTCAGTACTTGGAAAATAAATCTTTCTTGCCAAAGATATACCTACCATCAGGGGAAATATATATATATATACAAAGGCAAGGTTCCCTCCATCAGAATAGGATAAACAAAATGAGAATCATCCATGGTTAGACACATTCTTGATTTATTGGCTGACTTTGTCTTCTGAATTTGCCCATTATAATGTACTTCTCTCATTTTTATTTCCCTTTAAGGATGTCGTACCAGACTAACAGAAAAAAATTGATGATCTATTGCATTTTTTGTTTTTACAAAGCTCCACTCTTCCATTAACAAATGCAACAGTGTAATGTTCAACTTCATAGTATGTTTTATATTGATTACTTGTTACAGTGCACGCCACTTATTGTGATAATGGGTAATGTTATTATTCTTGTAATGTTATCACTTTTATGAAGTTCTGATCAAACCTATACTAATACGTACACAGATAAAATGATCTTTATTATAATCTGCACTTTGGTTTTTGTTATCCCTTTTTGCCTTAATTGCAGTTTATGCATGTGCAGTATAAGTGATTATGTAACATCCCAACTTCATATAGTTCATATAGTTGATGGTGTCATTACTCTAAAAGAAAGTACTGTACCTGTTCTGCCGAGCTGACAATTTTAGAGTAGAACATTAACCCGTTTTTAATTCTTTATTTTAATATTTTCTTTTTTCCAGAAACATTGACACTTTCATTTTTATTTTTGACTTTCTTGAAAAAATAGTAGACAGTCAAATTAAAGCATTTTACATTGTTTGATTTTAATGTTTGCCTTCTGGTCACTTCAACTTTTTTACGTACACATTTCCACTCTGCATCAATTAACAACACCGAACATCTGTATTCTTGTTTCATCAGTTATTTTTATCAGTCATTGTTATCAGCTAAGCTGCATCCCGAAGTGATCACAATAAGTGGCGTCCACTGTATTATTATTAATTTTGAAGATATGTTCCAGTGTGTGGAAAATGTATCTGTGTTAAAAGTTTTCCAGATTCTGATTTATAAAAGTTGGCAAGTATGCACGGCTTTGTTTTTTGTTTTCGAAAGTTAAGTAAACACACACAAAAAAAAAAAAGAGAGAGAGAGAGAGAAACCCAAAAAGAGTGGATTTCGATATTCAGAATTTAAAGAAGGGAAATAGAGGCAGAAATTTTAAATTTCTCCACTTTGTTACTTTTTGGTACTTTCAATTATCATTTAAAAAGGTTGTTGAATGCAAAAATAATTATTAACACTAAGTAAGATCCATGAGGAAGTTTGGAATATATTATTGATACAAATTCACGATTAACCCTTTCTGTTTCTCTGTTGCAGTAGTGGGTTCCTCATTGGCATTGAGAGGCCTGTCAGAGAAATGGAGGAATTCATAAAGGCTCCTTCAGTCTGGATTGTTGTTAGCTGATCTCAGGAGGAGGGAATAGGGGGCAGGGGTTTCCGTCCAAATTGTTCAGGTTTTTCATCCCATATAACATGCAAATAAATGTGAACATGCACATTTATTAGCATTAGTAGAGGCATTTGATGCAAGAAAGCAAGCTTATGCAGCATCCGCCAAAAAAAAACAACAAAAAAACCACTTCCACTTCACCCCTCTGTTTGTTCGAAATACCTGTCCAGCTGAGCCTTAAACTTATTTAGGCTATCAACTTCCACGACAAGGGATGGAAGTCTTCCACCAACCAACCACCTGCTGGCTAAAGGCAAATTTCCGCATGTCTATCCTACATCTGTCTTTCCTCAATTTGAATTTATGCCCTCTCAGGTCTGAGAGGGCATAAGGCAAGAGGAAGAATCCCATCAGCATTGAGCATGCTCAAACCATTCAAGGCTTTATACACCTCTATCAGATCACCTTGCTGGTGCCTAGTCTCCAGACACTGTAATTTGCAAAACTTAAGCCTTTCTTCGTAAGAGCACCCCTTTGTTCCATTCACCAATCTTGTTGCCCTTCTCTGTACTCGTTCCAGCAGCTCTACATCCTTCTTGAAATGAGGCCTCCAGACCTGTATACAGTACTCTAGGTGTGGCCTGATCATTGCCTTATACAAGGGAATAATCACCTCCTTATCCCTGCTAGAAAAATTCCTATATATCATTGACAATACACCATGAGCTACTCTTGCACCCGTCTGCACTGCTCAGAGAACTTCATATCTGCCTGCACAATTACCCCTAGGTCCTTTTCATTCTCTACCACTGTCAGTAGTACCACAGAGTTGATATGTTGCTTTGGGGTTGCTGTTTCCCATATGTAGTACTTTACATTTATCAATGTTAAACTTCATTTGCCACCTCTCAGCTTATCTGCTCAACCTTTCCAGATCCTCTTGCAGCAGCATTTATTTATATGTTTACAGACACTGTATTCAAAGTAGTGTGTGTGTGAAGGAATCCTGAAACAGCCAACAAATTCTCTTTGTGCTATGGATGAGTCATCTCTTAAATTTTTTTTTTCTATATTTTATGTGATATATCTGTGCTGCCCACTCTACTATGAATGTTCATGGTGCAGTAGGCATGAACATGATATCTAACTTGAAAGTAACTCCCTTATTTGCAGTGATCTTGTTTTGAATCTTACTGATAACTAGGAATTCTTAAAGACTTGATCAGCCTGTACTGTAGTCAGCTGATCTCAGGTGGGGAGAAGGAGAATATCCCTTTTGAGTTATTCTAGGTTTTTCAGTTCATACAACATGCACATATGTTTGTTGGCCTATGAAGACACTCATACAGGCTGATGGGCATCTTGAAAAATATGAATGTTAAGGCACACGTACAAAAAAAAAAAAAAAAAATAATAATAATAATAATGAACGGGAACATAAGAATGGGCATCCTATGGCTCAAGTAGCTGACTGACCAAAAATATCCAAGAATAAGAATTCTCTCTCTTCTGTCAGATGATGTGTTTTTGTGTATTTTAACTTGGCACATTATGGTGTTAGTTGCCAATGCACCATAAAATAACATCAAACCAATCTTCTGTCACAGAAATACTCAGTATCAAATGGACTTATTGATAGCACCGATTGACTGAAAACTGAACAGCAATTTTGCCATGGATTTTCCATTTCAAAAACCTTTTTGGTATATTAGTTGATTTGCTGTTTCCACAAACTGCTAAGTTGTTTTGTACTTAATTTTGATATTTTAATATATTGTTGTGTATTATAAATTATAAAATTAATTTTTTTATTGATCTCATAGGTGTGTTGGATGCATCGAAACCTCGTATGAACACTTTTATTAAATATGCTAAAGTTGAACTAGTTCCTCCTTCACCAGCTGAATTTCCTCAGGTTATTCAAGGGTTTAATAAACTTGTACATTCAGCTAAAACGGGTGCCTGGAAAAATCTGAGTATTAAGGTAAGTGGAGACATTTTATATTAAATTTTTATATTTTGTAATTGCTATTAATGTTAAAATATGAAAGCATTCTTTCTTAAAAGTATAAAGCAAATGCAACTACAAAGTTGCAGAATTGAAATGGTAAAGTGAAATCATAAAAAATAGAAATAACTAAGGGAAAGAATGTAAGCTGTTAGCATTTTTACACAAAATTTTAACAGGAGAGACTGCTTCTACAGGATGGGATACACTTAAATAGAAAGGGTGCAAGAATATTTGCTGATGCTATCGAGGTAGTGTTAGGTGGGTCGGAAAACTGTTAGCTTGGGGGGTGATACAAGGACTAATAGATTAACAGTAGCCACTGGCAGAGGTGAAAGTGATTCTTGCACTGCTTCTATTGGAATGAGCAGCCTGGAAAACAAGATGCAAGATTTTCAGAAGCTGCTGGGAGTCATTGCGGTACAAGTAAACACATGGGCTGTGTTAGGGTAGCTAAGAATAGGAACAGGTGCATGTATACTTGTGTGTACACCAATGCTAGGAGTTTGGTAAATAAATTTGATGAATTTGAGGTATTGCTCAAAACATCAAAGGCAGATATTGTTGGGATTTCAGAGATGTGGTGTCACACAGATATAAGGAATGCAGAACTGGAATTTGGGGAGTACAACGTCTACAGAAAGGATGGACAGGATAGGAAGGGAGGAGGGGTTATGCTATTAGTTAAAAAACACATAAAATCCAAGGAAGTGAAGCCAGTCGACATCTCTGGACAGTGCAGTGTCGAGTCAGTTTGGTGTGACATAAGCATTGGGAGATCAAAATTGAGAGTAGGAGTGTGCTATAGGCCTAATGACTCTGATGAGTGTAATAAGAAATTGTACAGGGAAATAGTGGGCCAGTAAATCAGAGAGTTTTATAATGGGGGATCTTAAATTTCCCAGACTGGAATTTGTGGGTTGGTCACTCACACACTAGCAAGACTTTTGTGGATTTATTGGATGATTGTTTTCTACATCAGCATGTTCAAGAAGCAACTAGAGGAAGTAATACTCTTGATCTGATTATCAGTAGTGATTCTTCATGCATTAAGAATCTGCAGATGAAGGGACCACTAGGTGGCAGTGATCACAGTGTGCTGAAGTGGGATTTACTCAAAGAGGTAACTATCATCAGGGGTAAAAGGGAGGGTTTTTGCTTTCGTAAAGGCGACTACGATGGTCTGAGACAGTATTTAAATTCTATACAGTGGGACCAACTGATGATGTTACCAACAGCAAATTCAAAATGGGAAGTATTCAAAGAACTTTTCTTGGAAGCTACTAGGCTTTACATACCAACTAAGAAATATTGTTCAAGGTTTAGGCCTAAATGGATGTCAGATGGACTAATGAGACATATGGCAGAGAAGAAAAATGCCTGGGATACATATAAATTAATGGGTGATATGGAAGCCTATGATAGATATAAGCTGGTCTGTAACCAAGTCACAAAGGATATTAGGCAGGCAAAGGCAGATTATGAGAAATCCTTGGCAAAGGATGCAAAGAAAAACAGAAAAGAGTTCTTTACTTATGTAAACTCAAGAAGGAAAGGGATGAATCAGATTGGTCCACTGTATATTGATGGTTCAACAGTTGAGGATCCTGCTCAGGTGGCTAACAAACTAAACGAGTATTTTGCATCTACGTTCACACATGAGGAGTTATCCAGGAAGGGTAATTCCAGAGGTGAAGTAAAGTCTGGCGGTGAGCTAGATGGTTTTGTAATAACTGAGAGGAAAGTCGAGGAGAAATTGTTGAGGATAAACATAAAAAAAGGCACCCGGGGTGGATGGGATTTATCCAGTTATATTAAAGGAGGCAGCAAAGGAAGTAAGCAAACCCTTAGCCTTAATTATGAGAGCTTCTTTGGACTCAGGGGAGGTATCCATGGACTGGAGATGTGCAAATGTAACCTCAATTCACAAAGGAGGATCAATGGCTGACACAAGTAATTATAGACCTGTGAGTTTAACTTCTGTTCCAGGAAAATTAATGGAGGCACTGGTTAAAGAAGCACTGCAGGATCATCTAGACAAGACTTCAGTTATAGCTCGGACACAGCATGGTTTTGTTAAGGGAAAGTTTTGCTTGACCAATTTGATTGGATACTATGATGCAGTCACAAAAGAACTGGATGCAGGGAATAACTTTGATATTATCTTAGAAAGGCTTTTGATACTGTTGCACATGGAAGACTGCTGCACAAATTGGAGCAGTGTGGCATTGGAGGTAAATTGCTGCTATGGATAAAGGAATGGTTGAGGGAGAGAAGACAGAGAGTGGTAATCAATAGACACTGCTCATCGTGGACTAATGTTGTTAGTGGAGTTTCTCAGGGTTCAATGTTGGATCCATTGTTGTTTTCTGTATTTATAAATAATATTGATGGTGGTATATCAAGCTTAATGTCAAAGTTTGCAGACGATACAAAGGTTGGCAGGGTTGTTAAGGACACTACTGACGCTATGCTGCTGCAACAGGATCTGGAAAGGTTGAGCAGATGGGCTGAGAGGTGGCAAATGAAGTTTAACATTGACAAATGTAAAGTACTACATATGGGAAACAGAAACCCCGAGCAACGTATCAACTCTGTGGTACTACACTGACAGTTGTAAAGAATGAAAAGGACCTGGGTGTAATTGTGCAGGCAGATATGAAGTTCTCTGATCAGTGCAGACAGGCTGCAAGAGTAGCACATAGTGTCTTGTCAATGATATACAGGAATTTTTCTAGCAGGGATAAGGAGGTAACAATAGTATACAGGTCTGGAAGCCTCATTTCAAGGAGGATGTAGAGCTGCTGGAACGAGTACAGAGAAGGGCAGCAAGATTAGTGAACGGAACGAAGGGTTGCTCTTACGAAGAAAGGCTTAAGTTTTGCAAATTACAGTGTCTGGAGACTAGGCACTGTTGAGGTGATCTGATAGAGGGGTGCAAAGCCTTGAATGGTTTGAGCATGCTCAACGCTGATGGGACACTGCCTCTTGCTCAGAATAATCATCTGAGAGGGCATAATTCAAATTGAGGAAAGACAGATGTAGGAAAAATGTGCGGAAATTTGCCTTTTTGGCAGTGGGTAGTTGGTTGGTGGAACAGACTTCCATCCCTTGTTGTGGAAGTTGATAGCCTAAATAAATTTAAGGCTCAGCTGGACAGGTATTTCAAATGAATGGAGGGGTGAAATGGGAATGGGTTTTTTTGGCTGATGCTGCATAAGCTTGCTTTCTTGCATCATATGCCTATGCTAATTCTAAAATCATTACATCACTACCTTTTTAAACTGAAGATGAACCTTTTGAAGATCAGTTAGTCTAATCTAGAACAATAAAGGATGCATCACCCAATCATATATCCTAAACCAGAATTGAATTATTGCATACCATCGGTACCCTTTTCATTGTTCCAGATAGGACCAATTGATTCTCACAATATGAACTTGAGAATTCATCTAGTTAAAAGAAGTTATGTTTAGGGTGTGAAAGTGTGATATAGGATCATTCTGGCCTCCACATTAAGACTTGTAGCTCAGGCATTTATAATTATTTCTTGGAAATTTTTTCCTGCTTATTGATATCTATAGAATCAGTCAAAAGGGATACTTCAGTTTAAACTGTGTAGATTTTGGTGTCAATTAGCACAGTAGACTTAAATAATCTGTGATTAGAAAAGTTGTTCAATCTGTGAACCACCATCACCAAGATCATTTGTAGTTGACATTCAGAATTGATAACCTCATTTTTTAGAACTATGGTTCCCAAAATTTTAAGTTACGCTTGGAGTTAAAAGATGCTGTATTCACCACACACCTGAAGAATGATTACTGTGGAACTCAGTGTTTTTCCTAATCTTGCAGCACACTTAAAGAAGGTAGAAACAACACATTTGTGAATCATTGGCCAATGTGTCAGCAGCGATTCTGAATGGATGCACTTTCTTCTTTCATTTCATCAGCTGTATGAGGATGTATATGTAGCTTCAGATACCATTTTAAAACGTAATCACAGGAGTTGAGGTCCAGAAAATTGACCATGCAGGGAATCAATTCAAGATAATATTCTCACCAAAATTATGTTCGCTGTATGTATCCAAGCTGTCCTGTGTTGGAAGGACCTCCCAGTATGATATGGATGTCACAAAGGACTAACAATTCCTTTGTTTGGAATAGTGCACCATACTGTGTCTTTTGAAAATATATTGTATGGAGTGAAAATACAGGATCATGAAAGAATTACATAATCTTTCAGGACTTAGAGCTCTAGCCTCAGAAGAGATCAGGGTGGCTCCTAAAATGTCTGGTGAAAAAATTTCTCTGCCTTCCCCTGCTAAGGTCAGTTTGTGTAAGAACTGTGTTTTTGCAAATGTAATGGTGGTTTTATTAATGTGTTTGGATTTTTGTGGCCAATATTTTCAGTGTAACCATGGAAGTGAACACGAATCTCATTTATAAACAAGATCAGATGTTTTTAAGGACTACAGGATTTCCTTGTAGAAATTGCAGAAGTGGACTGCAGAAATCAATTCTAGCATCTTTGGTGTATTTGCCAAGACTGGTGTATTTGAATCTTATATGAGAACATTGTTCTTTTGCTAGGATAATATTAGGCAATCATTGCAATTGATATTTCACAGATTTGAAAGGACTTCACATTCTCTTGCTGTTCTCCTTTTATTGACAGTGCTTTTCTTATTGTCAGTCAAACTTCATGGCCAACCTGTTTATCATATCTGGTTTGGTGTTTATACCATTTTGCCAGACAATGATTCAGGAAGTTATCATTGTTTATAGAAAAATTTCCCATTTACTGTGCTAAAATCATTTCAAAAAATATGTGCAGTTCAAACCGTGCACCTCCGTAGCCAGGTGGGAAGGGGCAGCAGTGAGTAGCACACGCTTCTTGATTAGACCGGGGTTCGAGCCCGTCACCACCAAATGTGGAGAATGCGGAAAGGTCAGGGAATGACCACCGCATATCCTGGAGCAATATGGTCTTAGTTGCTAATGCTCCTAAACACCAAATAACAAACAAACAGCAGTTCAAACCAAAGTATCTTTTTTTTTTTTTTTATTAGCTCTCTATAATTTAATATTCATAGAGCTAGAAGTTGTTTTAAAAAATTTCAAATTGGCTCTATTTAAACTAAATTTTGTGAAAAATCATATTTTTAATGTATGTGTGAATCCATTGTTTTAGTGGTTCCTTACTTGTATTACGTATGTGTTACAGTGAAACTTTTTAAATTCTGTGTACTACATTTGTGTATTACAATGTAGTGGCTGTGTTATTATGTACCTTCAATAACAAGTTGGTAATGTACATAGTGTCCTATATTCTTAAATTAATTGAATCAAAATAATATTGTAAAAAAAAAAAATTAAGGCATGAAGAATGAAACGGTAATACAATGGGACATTTACTCAAAAATAATTTACAATTTTACAAAATAGCAGTTGGGAGTACCACCTACCTCTTATTAAATTTATAACTATTAACACAACATATTAATTTAAATCTATTTAAATCTATAAAGGAAAGGGGGGTGTGCAGGAATGTGGGAACCACAGGGGAATAAATTTAATGTCTCACTCGATGAAGATCTGAGAAAGAATTGTGGAAGGATAAGGCAGGAGACAGAAATAGGAGAGGAACAGTTTGGTTTCATGCTGGGAAGAGGAACAACAGATGCGGTCTTTGCTTTAAGGCAAGTGATGGAAAGATACAGGGAGATGCAAGTAGAGTTGCACATGGTGTTCATAGACCTGGAAAAGGCATATGATAGAGTGCCCAGACATGAGATATGGAGATGCATGAGGGAGAAGGGTGCATCAGAAAAGTACATAAGGCTTGTGAAGGAAATGTACGAGGGAGCGGTGACTCAGGTTAAGAGTAGTTGTAGGTATGACTGAGGGGTTCTCTGTAGAAGTTGGACTGCACCAGGGATCAGCTCTTAGCCCATATCTGTTTGATCTGGTAATGGATGTGTTGGTGAGAGAAGTGAAGAGTAGAGCACCATGGAGTATGCTGTTCGCGGATGATATCGTACTGTGCGAACCATCTCAAGGAAAGGTAGAGAAGAAATTGGAGGAATGGAGGAAAGCGTTGTAAGAGAGAGGCATGAGGATAAGTAGAAGAAAGACAGAATATATGATATTAAATGGAGAAGATGAGAGCTCTATAAAACTGCAGGAGGAAAAGCTACTATCAGTTTCGAAATTTAAGTATCTGGGATCGAACGTTGAGAGGGATGGAGGACTGAGTGCAGAAATACAGCATAGAGTGCAATGTGGATGGTTGAATTGGAGAAAGATGAGTGGGATGCTGTGTGATAAGAAAGTAAATCGTAAAATGAAGGGAAGAGTGTATAAAACTGTGGACCTGCATTGATGTATGGTGCTGAGACATGGGCGATTACAAGGGCCCAGGAGAAAAAGATGGAAGTGGCGGAGATGAGGATGCTAAGATGGATGTGTGGTGTGACGAGGAAGGACAGGATAAGAAACGACTACATCAGAGGTACGGTTAAGGTTGGGCCTCTGAGTAAAAAAAATGCAGGAATCTAGGTTGAGGTGGCTTGGACATGTGGAACGAAAAAGTGAGGAGTATATGGGGAAGAGGTACGATAAGAAACGACTACATCAGAGGTATGGTTAAGGTTGGGCCTCCGAGTAAAAAAATGCAGGAATCCAGGTTGAGGTGGCTTGGACATGTGGAACGAAGAAGTGAGGAGTATGTGGGGAAGAGGTGCGAAAAGTTGGAGGTGATAGGGAAGAGGAAGAGGGGGAGACCTAAGCTGAGATGGAAGGACAAGGTGGCAGAGGATTTAAAAGAGAGAGAGAGAGGATGGAGGAGAGAGGAAGCCCAGGATAGGGAGGAATGGAGAAAAAGAATTAAGGACGGAAATGCTGACGCCATATAAACGTGGGAAGAAGACGAAGTGAAGAAGAAGAAGATTAATTTAAATCTATTGTGTAAAGTCATATTACTCATTCTATTTGTTTTTAACTCTGTAATCCATATTGTTTTGAATGTAAATAGTTTCATAAAGTTTTCTTTTCATTTTATTTCTGTCTTCCTATGGTTAATAGAAGTGAAAAGTAAATAATTAATTATCTTGTTACCAGTTAATTTTTAATTTTTACTAATTTATTTAACTAATATATAAAAGTAACGGTTTTCATTTTACTGCACATCATACCTCACAACATAATATTCTCTGAATGTTTTGTAATATGTTATTTCTTCCTTAATTTTTAATAAAAATTGAAATAATTTAAATACAGTAGACTCTTGATTTTCTGGGATAGATGGTAAAAAAAAAGTTCCTGGATAATCGATTTCCTGGTTAATCCAAAAATACAGCAAGTCCCTGACATACCTAAATACGTTCCAGGACTTCTTATGTAAGTCAAGTTTTACGTAACTAACTCGGAAATGACTAATAAAATATTGCTGTTATAACCTTGATATGCCAAAATTACAAAAACCACATAATATCCTCAGAAGAATGAAGAAAAATAGTTATATATTTTTAATTAGTTCAATTAAAAACTTTATCTGGGGACAGCGGTGAAGTAGCCAGAGTGGCACATAAGAAAAGAAAACATAAAAGGAAGAAAAAAAACGCATGTTATTGTACTGTAAAAACCGATTTGTATTTTGTAGCCTTGGTTATTATAGTTAACTTCATTAGTGCCTATCGCTTCTCGTATTCTGTCTCTACTTTATTATTGCGTTCACCGTTGCCACCGACAAATCTGAATTCCGTGCGATACTTGTTAATGTTTGATCATTTTCATACATCCTTATTATTTTAATTTTCTAATCCAAATCGATCACTTTCCTTTTCTTGGCAGATTTACTAATAGTGCTGTCACTTATTCTCTTAGTCGGCACCGTGATAACAGTCAAAATTAAATTTTCTGAAAAGAACTTCACACGGTTAAGGCGAAAACTCACTATTATCACCCCATGCGAGCTCACATTTTACTGAAGCACATTTCTTGTGGTCACTGCCATAAAACAGTAAAAACAATTTGCAGTTCCTGGTTTATTGGGCTTTTCTGTTAGTACAGAAAAATGGATAGTAAACTCGATCTTATTGCATTTGCGATAATACTGATAGCTGGAATTCTGTGGATTTTTACATTATTATGGTGAAATATGTGTCCCCTTCACTGAAATCTTCAGTCATATAAAAAAATATAAGTAACGTAACATAAGTCCGAAGCTACATAAGTCGGGGACTTCAGTATCGAAAAATGTTCAGCAACCTACGTAAAAAGTATGCCGATAGATAAAAAACGAAAAAATTTACCATGCACTACTCACGTGTCCAATACTGTTGATTTTACTGTCCAATACTGTCCGATGTTGATTTTAAATCTAATATCTTCCCTTTATTTTTTACAATGTCGCGTATGATTTTGTCACCAACATTATTATGGTTCTTTAGAGATTTAACGGATGCACCGTTTTCAAACTTTTGAATAATTTCAAGTTTTCGTTTAATTGAAAGCACAACTCTTGCGTTTGCCCATAATTTTTGCGATATCTAAACAAAAAAAAAAAAAAAAAAAATCTGACATCCCTGACATAAACAACGAAACAGAATTTGTCCTTTTGTGGTGCGACAGAACACAACAATCGGCGCACATAAAAGAAAATAAACATTTGTTCTTTTATTTTATTTATTTATTTTTTGAGCTGTGGGTGTGAAGACAGCTGTGGTTGCAAGATAATAATCTCCCAGTAACGACTTATAACGCAGCTTCTTGCTTATTTACCACTTGCAAAACATCTTTTTATACCTATTCTAGTTATTACTTGAATTTTATAATTTCTGGTTGATTTTTTTTTTTTTTTTGGAGTCGAAGTGTCCCGGTTAATCCGATCCCTGTAAATCAAGCATCTGCTGTATAACCCTTATTTCAAGTTTCTTTCTGATTAATAGAAAATAAGTAATTCATGGTTTATATATTTAGTAAACTGATAAAAAAAAAAATAAGCTCCTCAAAAATCAACCACTCTGTGTATGGACCAAGAACATTTTTTTCTATGTATTTGCCATATGCCAGGTGGGCAGGAGCAGTAGTACGTAGCACACGCTTCTTGATTAGACCAGGGTTCAAGTCCGTGACCACCAAATAATGAGGATGCAGAAAGGTCAGGGAATGACCACCACATATCCCCGGAGCAATATGGCCTTAGTTGCTAATGCTCCTAAAAACCAAATAACAATAAGAATCTGCCATATGGGTGGATGCACCTACCACGTGGTGCTTGTCTAGAAACAAATGGAACTGGGAGGCTTGTCAGGGACTCAAGTATCTTGTGACCTGCCAAATGATTCACCCCTGATTTGGGTCCTAGAACAGAATAGTCAAGTGTATACTGCTCTGGTTGAAGAAGATTTAGTTTTATTGGGAGAGTCTATTGTCATGGAAATGGGTAGAATTTTTTGTAATGAGGATAGGTGGACCAGAACCAGGGTGTGTTTGCTGGGAGCAACAGTTGATGATTCA
Organism: Mastigoproctus giganteus; assembly: GCF_048544385.1. Lineage (NCBI taxonomy): Eukaryota > Metazoa > Arthropoda > Arachnida > Uropygi > Thelyphonidae > Mastigoproctus > Mastigoproctus giganteus. The sequence continues at coordinate 102,640,852 of NC_143587.1, read as the reverse complement.
CCAACAGATTGTTAGGTTTTAAGAGGAGGATAAAGAGAGTATTATTATTTATGTGGGGACTAACAATATTAAATGACCATGACCTGACAGTTTATTGGATAAATATAGGACCATGCTGGAAAAATGCTGCGAGTGAGGTCAGGATTTGTGTATCTGTAATTCTGCCCAGACATGATAGGAAGGATTATATGCTGAAAACCTTATAAATTAACTCAAGACTTGAGAGACTTTGCAAGGCTTTAGAGGGGAAATTTTATCAGCATGGCCTGCATTTGTAGGTAGAAGGAATCTATTTTGTAGAGGTGGTATTCATTTTAACAAAGGTGTGCAAGGATTTTTGTCTGTATCATTGAGGATACCTTAGGGGTTAGGGAAACTACTAGTTAGGGGTGAGAAAGGTAATAGGCTCTTGTTTGTTGCTGCAACAGCCGATGTTGGTAAGGTATTCTTGAAAGTAGCAACGTTTCAAATGAGTGGGAAGATAAAGCTAGAGAAACAGGCTTAAATAACTTCAAGGGACATGTCAGGATAGTAAAATTATAGAAGAATACTTAGTATAACTGTGTCTACAGTAATGTCAAGAGTATCACCATCAAAAAGGATAAATTCAAATTCCTGGTTAGGACAACTAATGATGACATAAATAGGGCTAATGGAAACATTCTGGCACGCAGAAATTGGGGATGTAGATCTGCCAGCATAGAATCTGTGTGGTGCGAGTTAGTTGGAAGCAAAGGTAGAATGAAAGTGGGAGTAATCTACAGATCAGAAGAATGTGAAGAGTATGACAAGAGTCTCTACATGCAGATGAAATGGACAAGCAAGTGTGAATGTTATATTATGGGTGACTTTATAGCACAGGATGCCAGACGTTTATCCAACCATATTAAACCATTCAAGGCTTTATACACCTCTATCAGATCACCTCGCTGGTGCCTAGTCTCCAGACACTGTAATAGGGAGATAAATGATTTTGTCATAACTGAAAGGAAAGTGGAAAAAAATTTGTTGAAGCTGAACATAAAAAAAAAAGCCACTGGTGTGGATGGGAGCTATCTAGTTATATTAAGGGAGCCAGCAAAGGAGGTAAGCAAACCATTATCCATAATTATGGGAACATCCTTGAATTCAGGGGTGATCCCTATGGACAGGAGATGTGCGAATGTATCCGAATTCACAAAGGGGAATCAAAAGGTGACATGAGTAATTACAGACTTGTTAGCTTAACATCTGTTCCAGGACAAGGGAAAATAATGGAGTCACTGGTTAAAGAAGTAATGCAAGACCATCTAGACAGGAATGAAATTATACTGTAGTCACAGCATGGATTTGTTGAGGGACAGTCTTGTCTGACAAATTTGATTGGATGCTATGTGGTCACAAAGGAACTGGATGCAAAAAGTAATTTTGATATCATATACTTAAATTTTAGGAAAGCTTTTGATACTGTTGCACATCAAAGACTACTGTACAAATTGGAGCAGTATGGCATTAAGGGCAAGTAGCTACAATGGATAAAAGGATGGTTGAGTGGAAGAAGACAGAGTGGTAATCAGTGGGCACTGCTCTTCATGGAGTAATGTTATTAGTGAATTCCCTTAGGATTTGGTGCTGGGTCCATTGTTGTTTTCAATATTTATTAATGATATTGATGAAGTTATATCAGGTTTGGTGTCTGAGTTTCAGATGATATAAAAATTGGCAGAGTGGTTAATGACTGTAATCAAGGTCAGCTACTGCAACAAGATCTAGAAAAATTAGGCCAATGGGCTGAGAAATGGCAGTTTGAAGTTTAGCATTGATAAGTGCAAGGTACTGCATATGAGTAGCTGTAATCTCATATTAACATACTACCTGTGTGATACTATACTTGGGGTATTGGAAAATGAAAAAGACCTGGGGGTAATTGTGCAGTCAGATATGAAGTTCTGAGCAGTGCAAACAGGCTGCCAGGATAACTCATGGGATTTTGTCAATGATATGCAAGAGCTAGCAGAGATAAGGAAGTGATTATCCCTTTGTACAAGGCCATGGATAAGCCACATCTTGAGTACTGTGTATGGGTTTGGAGGCCTCATTTTAGGAAGGATGCAGATCTGCTGGAACAGTGTAGAGAAGGGCAATGAGATTGGTGAAGTGAATGAAAGGGTGCACTTACCAAGAAAGGCTTCAGTTCTACAAATTGCAGCATCTGGAGACTAGCCACCTGTGAGGAGAACTGATTGAGGTGTTTAATGCTTTGATGGATTGAGTAAACTCATTGTTGATGGCATTCTTCCTCTTGCTGAGACTACACACAAGGGGGCATAAATTCAAAATGAGGAAGGATGGTGGCAGGATAGATGTACGAAAGTTTTCGTTCAGCCAGCGGTTGTGTGATTGTTGGAACAGACTTTAGTCTGTTGTTGTGGAAGTGGGTTGTATGAATAAATTCAAGGAAGAACTAGACAAGTTCTTGGAGCGCGGATAGACTGGTAAGGTTGGTAGTTTTTTTTTTGGCTGATGCTTTATATGCATACGTTCTTGCATCATTTGCAAATACTAATACTTCAATCTGCTCCTAATTGATTGGAATAAGTGGGACAGAAACTCACCATAGGGAACATAATTTTTAAATAAACTAGATGATTATTATATTAGCATGTTAGAGAAAATACTAGAGGTAATAATATTCTTAATGTCATTATTACTCACAAATCAGATGTACATCATAGAGCCTAAAGTACAGGAACCATTGGCAGGTAGTGACATGCAGTCATTAGTTGGAAAATGAAGAAAGATGTTGCATTAGTTAAAGGTAAAGGCATGGGTTTTAATTTCAGAAAAGGAGAGTACAACAGTTTAAGGCACTACTTGGCATCTATTAGTTGGGAGGATTGCAGGATGAGGGTGAATACGTTAGAATCTGGAATATCTTTAAAACAATACTCAGAGAAGCCATGAATGCATATATTTCATTAAGAAAATATAGCATGTAGTGGATGCTTTGATAGATGAATGTGGAGCTGGTCAGTCTAATAGAGCAGAAAAAAGACAGCATGGGAAAGTTACAGAGCAATAAAAAGTACTGAAGCCTGCAACAGCTACAAGTGGTTCTGTAATAGTACCACAGATAAGGTTAGGGAGGCCAAGGCTGAGCATGAGAAAGTACTGTCTAAGCAACAAAAGAGTGGGGACAAGGAGTATTTCATGTATGCAAATACAAGGAAGAAGAAAACAAAGCAGATCAAACCCTTGTACAGCATTAGCATTAGTAGAGGCATTTGATGCAAGAAAGCAAGCTTATGCAGCATCAGCCAAAAAAAAAAAAAAAAAAAAAAAAACCACTTCCACTTCACCCCTCTGTTCGTTCCAAATACCTGTCCAGCTGAGCCTTAAACTTATTTAGGCTATCAACCTCCACCATAAGGGATGGAAGTCTGTTCCACCAACCAACCACCCGCTGGCTAAAGGCAAATTTCCGCACGTCTATCCTACATCTGTCTTTCCTCAATTTGAATTTATGCCCTCTCAGGTGATTTTTCTGAGCTAGAGGAAGAATCCCATCAGCATTGAGCATGCTTAAACCATTCAAGGCTTTATACACCTCTATCAGATCACCTCGCTGGTGCCTAGTCTCCAGACACTGTAATTTGCAAAACTTAAGCCTTTCTTCGTAAGAGCACCCCTTTGTTCCATTCACTAATCTTGTTGCCCTTCTCTGTACTCGTTCCAGCAGCTCTACATCCTTCTTGAAATGAGGCCTCCAGACCTGTATACAGTACTCTAGGTGTGGCCTGACCATTGCCTTATACAATGGAATAATCACCTCCTTATCTCTGCTGGAAAAATTCCTGTATATCATTGACAATACTCCATGAGCTACTCTTGCAGCCCGTCTGCACTGCTCAGAGAACTTCATATCTGCCTGCACAACCACCCCCAAGTCCCTTTCATTCTCTACCACTGTCAGTGTAGTACCACAGAGTTGATACGTTGCTCTGGGGTTGCTGTTTCCCATGTGTAGTACTTTACATTTGTCAATGTTAAACTTCATTTGCCATCTCTCAGCCCATCTGCTCAACCTTTCCAGATCCTGTTGCAGCAGTATAGTGTCAGTAGTGTCCTTGACAACCCTGCCAACCTTTGTATCGTCTGCAAACTTGGACATTAAGCTTGATATACCATCATCAATATCATTTATAAATACAGAAAAAAATAATGGACCCAACACTGAGCCCTGAGGGACTCCACTAATAACATTAGTCCACGATGAGCAGTGTCCATTGATTACCACTCTCTGTCTTCTCCCCCTCAACCACCCCTTTATCCATAGCAGCAATTTGCCTCCAATGTCACACTGCTCCAATTTGTGTAGCAGTCTTCCATGTGCAACAGTATCAAAAGCCTTTCTAAGATCCAAGTATATAATATCAAAGTTATTCCCTGCATCCAGTTCTTTTGTGACTGCATCATAGTCACAAAAGAACTGGATGCAGGGAATACTTTGATATTATATACTTGGATCTTAGAAAGGTATACTGAATATGGGGAAAGTCTGAAATACCCCAGCTGATGAATTGAATTGAATAGGTCACGTCGGTCTTTACTGATGGAAGATCTTCATGCTGAGAATAGGCTGTGCAAGTGAGGTTGAGCCATAATGAGAAATAAAGTAAATAACTTAAACAAACCAAAACTTAAACATAATGTAAAGAAATTAATGGTTTTTAAAGAAATTATTGGTTTCAAAATTACAAATGACTGTTTATTAGAAAAACTTTTCTTCATAAAGGCAAGTAAGGCTTCCAGAGTTTATGGCATATATCAGTAATTTTGAGGAAGGCAGCCAAAGAGTGTATTGAACCATTGCGGTTAATTATGAGTGTATCATTGGACTTGGGAAGGGTTCCTTTGGATTGGAGTAGTGCCCACATATCACCAATACATAAATGCAGTTTTAAGAGTGAATGGGTAACAATCAACCAGACTATCTGACTTCAGTGGTAGGGAAAATCATGGCAGCAATGATCCAAGGCTCAATACCTGATATAGATAGAAATTGAATTCTGAAGGACACACAACATGGTTTTTGTTAAGGGAAAATCATTTTAACTAACTTGGTAAGCTATTTTGACACAGATGCTCATGAGCTGGATGTAGGGAACAATTTCAGCATAGTTTATTTGGATTTTAGCAAGACATTTGACTCAGTCCTTCATGAGAGGTTATTGTATAAGCTGGAACATGTTGTGATTACTGGAAAGATTCTTAGATGGATTGCAGGTTGGCTGCAGAACAGAATGCAGAGGGTTGTGATTAATGGATATTCTTCAGATTGGTGTAATGTCAAAAGTAGTGCCCCCCCCAGGATCAGTTCTTTGATCACTGTTGTTTCTGGTTTTTATAAACAACATTGATAAAGGGCATGAATTAAAAATTTGCAGATAATGTAAAGATTGTGGGTAGGATCATTAATGATCAGTGCCAAGCAGTGCTCCATCAGGATGATTTTAACAGGCTTCAAGCATGGTCAGAAAAGTGGCTACTGCCACTTTTCTGACCATGAATATAAATATATAAATATATAAAAAATAAATTTATATATTTATTTATATAAATATAAATAAATATATAAATATATAAGTAATATAAATATAATACTTACATAAAGTATTATATAAGGAACAAGGGAATGATGCCAGCAGTGGGGAAGATGGATCACAAATTAGCAACACATACCGATATTCTTCTTGATAGGGGAACATGCATTAAAGAAAATGAAGAATCAAAAAGCCCCAGGTAAAGATGAAGTTACTGTAGAGTTGTTAAAATTAGGAGAAAGACACATGGTACAAAAACTGGCAAGACTCTTCACAAAATGTATTAGGAAGATGTGATGCCTAAGGAGTGGAATAATGCACAGTCATAATTTTGCTCTATAAGAAAGGAGATAAATTAAAAATAGACCAATTAGCTTGTTGTCCCACATCTATAAGTTGTTTACAAGGTCGTCTAACAGATTAGAATGAATACTTGATGAGATTAACAAAGAGTAAGCTGGCTTTAGGACAGGATTCGCCTTCAAGTAATATCACAGATAATGGAGAAAGCAAATGAATATAAACACCATTATGCCTAGCATTTGTGGATTATGAAAAGGCATTTGACTCCATGTAGCATAAGGCAGTGTTTTGGGCACTGGAAAGAAAAAAAAAAACTCCCATACATTATGATTTTGAAGTAAATATATGAGAACATGACCTCCTTTAGACAGTAGCAAATTTAAATTGAGAAAGGAGTTAGCATTAGCATTAGTAGAGGCATATGACAAGAAAGCAAGCTTATGTAGCATCAGCCAAAAAAAAAAAAAAAAAAAAAACCCTTCCACTTCACCCCTCCGTTCGTTCGAAATACCTGTCCAGCTGAGCCCTAAATTTATTTAGGCTATCAACTTCCAGAACAAGGGATGGAAGTCTGTTCCACCAACCAACTACCTGCTGGCAAAAGGCAAATTTCCACACATCTATCCTACATCTGTCTTTCTTCAATTTGAATTTATGCCCTCTCAGGTGATTATTCTGAGCAAGAGGCAGTATCCCATCAGCATTGAGCATGCTCAAACCATTCAAGGCTTTGTACACCTCTATCAGATCACCTCGGCGTTGCGTAGTCTCCAGACACTGTAATTTGCAAAACTTAAGCCTTTCTTCGTAAGAGCAACCCTTCATTCCGTTCACTAACCTTGTTGCCTTTCTCTGTACTCATTCCAGCAGCTCTAAATCCTTCTTGAAATGAGGCCTCCAGACCTGTATACAGTACTCAAGGTGCGGCCTGACCATTGCCTTATACAAGGGAATAATCACCTCCCTATCCCTGCTAGAAAAATTCCTGTATATCATTGATAAGACACCATGAGCTACTCTTGCAGCCCGTCTGCACTGCTCAGAGAACTTCATATCTGCCTGCACAATTACCCCCAGGTCCTTTTCATTCTCTACACACTGTCAGTGTAGTACCACAGAGTTGATACGTTGCTCGGGGTTACTGTTTCCCATGTGTAGTACTTTACATTTGTCAATATTAAACTTCATTTGCCACCTCTCAGCCCATCTGCTCAACCTTTCCAGATCCTGTTGCAGCAGCATAGCGTCAGTAGCATCCTTAACAACCCTGCCGCCGACCGGGCTAGCCAGGTGGGTAAAGTGCCTGCCTGGCAACCCAAAGGTCGCGGGTTCGAATCCCGCCTCGGGCTTGGATCAAAGTACTGCAAAAACCTTGGGAGGTGCATTATGGCCACAGAAGCTGATGCGCCAACAACTACCAAAAAAAAAAAAAAAAAAAAAAACAACCCTGCCAACCTCTGTATCGTCTGCAAACTTGGACATTAAGTTTGATATACCGTCATCAATATTATTTATAAATACAGAAAACAACAATGGACCCAACACTGAACCCTGAGGGACTCCACTAATAACATTAGTCCACGATGAGCATTGTCCATTAATTACCACTCTCTGTCTTCTCCCCCTCAACCACCCCTTTATCCATAGCAGCAATTTGCCTCCAATGCCACACTGCTCCAATTTGTGCAACAGTATCAAAAGCCTTTCTAAGATCCAAATATATAATATCAAAGTTATTCCCTGCATCCAATTCTTTTGTGATTACATCATAGTATCCAATCAAATTGGTCAGGCAAGATCTTCCCTTAACAAAACCATGCTGTGTCTGAGCTATAACTGAATTCTTGTCAAGATGATCCTGCAGTCCTTCTTTAACCAGTGCTTCCATTAATTTTCCTGGAACAGAAGTTAAACTCACAGGTTTACTCGGGACAGCCTTTGATCCTCCTTTGTGAATTGGGGTTACATTTGCACATCTCTAGTCTGTGGGTACCTCCCCTGAGTCTAAGGAAGCTCTCATAGTTATGGTTAACGGATTGCCTACTTCGTTCGACAGGGAGAGACAATATCTCCAAAGTTGTTTACTGCTGCCCTTGAAGAAGCTTTTGGAAGATTGGACTGGTTGCAGAAAGGAGTCAATGTGAATGGAGAGTATCTAAACCATTTATGATTTGCAGATAACATTGTGATCATAGAGGAAAATCTTAATCATTTATGCAGAGTTAGTAAGGATTTCGAACTAAAGATGAATATTGTTAAAACAAAAGTAATGATGAACAAGTATGCCACAGAAGGGATATAATCATTGAAGGAGCAGAAATTGAAAAGGTGGATTCATATACTTATCTTGGAAAGTCAGCTGTAATAATGATAAATGGCTGGAAGTCAAGAGAAGAATAAATCTCGGATGGTTAGAATTCAGGAAATATAGTCACATACTGTCCCAATTTGTTTGAAACAAAATAATGAACCAATGTATACTTCCCATAATGACTTACGGAAGTGAAACTTGGGCACTCACCAAAAGAATGGAAGAGAAGCTGAAAACTACACAGCAAAGAATGGGAAGAATTATATTAGGAATCAGACTGTTGGATAAGAAGAGAAACGCATGGATTAGGCAGCAAACTCAAGTAAAGGACATTCTTATCAAAACTAAAGAACTGAAATGGACTTGAGCAGGATACATAGCTTGAAGACATGATGACAGATGGACTAAGAAAATAACAGAATGGTATCCAAGAGAAACTAAAATAAAACCTGGAAGACAACAATGGAGATGGACAGATGAAATTCAAAAGTTTGTGGACAGTAAATGGATGGCCATTGCACAAAACAGAAGGAACTGGAAAGTTGCTGGAGAGGCCTTCATCCTGCGGTGGATTGAAAATGGATGATGATGATGAGGCTGACAGTTCGAATAAATTCAGAAGTCAACTGGATAGTTACTTACACGAGGGAGGAGGGAAGTGCAGAATTTGCATTTTCTTTTCTACTTTTTTTTTTGCTTGTGCAGCAATGGCCCAGTCGCTTCCTTTCACTATGTGGCTAATACTATTGTATCAGAAAATTGACTTCATTTATTGAATAAATAAACCAGTCAATAAAAGTAAAAAATGATTGTTTATTAGCCAGCTATGATTTAATAAGTGGATGTAGCAATGAAAACAACTCTCTCCAGTGAATACAAGTATGTTCAAGTATGGAGACTTCATTTGAAAAAAAGACATTGAGCTTCTTGAAAGGATCCAAAGACAAGCAACTCGAATGGTGAGATTGCCAAAAGAACAACCATATGAGGAAAGACTCTGATTATGTGGGCTACAGAATTTGGCAACCAGGCACCTCAGAGGTGACATGATTGAGGTTTTTAAAACACTGAGAGGGATTAGTAAAATGAATGAAGGTAGAATTCTCACTGATTTAAATAATTCCAGAACTAGGGCCATAAATTCAAATTACAGGAGTTGAGGGTTAGATTAGATTAGTCAGCAAATCATTGATTGCTGGAACAAGTTACCCTCACAGGTAGTTGAGGTTAACAGTTTGAACAAATTTAAAAATCAGCTGGATAGTTACCTGTATGAGAAGGGCAGCATATAATTTGTATTTCATTATCTACTTGGTGGTTTTTTTTGCCAGGGAAGCAAAAGCCTATGTCCTTACATTATATGGCAAATATTATTACTATTACAAAGTAGGAAACTTAGTTGCCAAAGCCTGTACTAACATAACATATATGGATTTTACTCAGTACCACTACAATACCTTCTTGATGGGAAATTTTTTTTAGTGACTGATCCATTTTTACATTTCTCCTAATTTCTAGTTATAATAGTTGAATACTTAAGAATATGATATTGAAAATACTAAAATTTGTTTCAGCAAACTAGTAGTTTTAGTGTAGTGTCATTTCAAATTCTTCTATTAAAGTTCCATGTGATATCCACATATAGATATTCATTATAATACATGCATTAGTATGCTTATTTTAATGATTAATTCACAGTAAATTTTGTATTCTTAAAAATTTAGATAGCTCTTCTAAAGTGTTTTTTGATGTTTTTCAGGAGGCCTGGTTGAATACTTTGATTGGAATGGAGGTTGTCTTTTGCTTTTTCATTGGTGAATGTATAGGAAAACGAAGCCTTATTGGCTATCAAGTTTGAAGTGTGAACTTAAATTAGAATTTTAGGTTCTGGTATATATATAGTAATTTGTGTGAAAGAAGAGATTAGTATGCTGTAAAATAAGAACATGTATTGTTTAGTGAAATTAAACTAAGTCTTCAGCTTTTCTGTTTGCAATTTATTTCCACATATAAACAAGCATTTTTTTTTCTTTTTTTTGCTTAGTCATATACCCGTCCCAAAAAAAATTGTCATCAATATCCAAAAATATTTCAAAGTTGCATATTTTACAGTAAATAAAATTTGACTTAGAAAATCTAAACTATTATGAGAGTTATTATTTTTATGGCATAATCAGTCAATTTACATTTAAACATGTATTAAATTGTTTAAGAATACACAAAATCATAAATTTAGCTAAATAAACTCTTATATTAATAAGCATCTAGAATAATAGTTTATGGATCTTGAAAATAAACATTATAAATGAAATAATTGAAAATTTATTAAATCAAAATTAAATTTCATTGAATTGGAAAATACATAATTGAAAAAGTGGGGTATGGAGTCATTATATGATTATATAATGACTCCATACCCCACTGAACTAAAAAAATAAAAATAAATAAATGAGACCTGCCACTATAAATTATACACTTTAAACTAATTCAAAATAAATCGCTATTAAAACTTCTGAATGTCTTAGCTCATTCATCCATCCATAATGCATTAACCCTTAACTGGACACAACAGTATTTTTTGGGGATCACATGCACACTTGGAAAAAGTTACACCATTTATAACCTTAAAAATTAAAAATTGGCAAGAAATAATTAAAAATTGTTTATGCTACTTTTATTTTCAATATGTTATGAATATAACCGTGAAAAATATTTTTTGTATGTTTAAATTTTTTTAAAAAATAAAACTCCCTCTACGGTGCTCTACATGTTTTTTATCATCTCCTTTATTTGGGTGAAATGAAAATCAAAAAACCTACATACTTGAACAATTGGACACAGCCGGACTGTTCCGTGACATGAAGAGAGAGTGCAACAATTGGAGGCAGTGCAATAAAATTTATAGTTGGTGTTGAGAGATGCTGCTAATTTTAGATTGTTTTTTAGCACATGCATATAATTATCTAGACTAGATAATTATATGCCTAACTTGATCCTGCATTTCTCCTTTTTGTGCTATAACCAAAAGAGATTTCTGGAATTTTCAATAGTGAAATCAAAGAAAATACCTCAGATGGTTTTTAAATTCTGTACGGTGGGATCAACTGATGATGTTGCCAACAGTAAATTCTAAGTGGGAAGCATTCAAGAAATTAATCATGGAAGCTACTAAAAGTTTCATACCTATTAAGAAATATTGTTCAAGGTTTAGGCTTAAGTGGTTATCAAATGAACTAATGAAACTCGTGACAGAGAAGAAAAATGCATGGGATGCATATAAATTATCAAGCGACTCAGATGCCTATGGCAGACATAAGCTAGTCTGTAATCAGGTCACAAAGGAGGTTAGGCAGTCGAAGGCAGATTACGAGAAATCTTTGGCAAAGGATGCTAAGAAAAACAGCAAGGATTTCTTTACTTATATAAATGCTAGAAGGAAGGGTATGAATCTGATTGGTCCACTTGATATCAATGGTTCGACTGTTGATGATCCTGCTCAGATAGCAAACAAACTGAATGAGTATTTTGCATCTACATTCACACATGAGGAGTTATTAAGGTTTGAAAATGGCAAAATGTTATCAAATTGTAGCAGGGTGCTTAATGATTTTGTAATAACTGAGAGCAAAGTGGAGGAGAAATTTTTGAAGCTAAACATAAGAAAGGCACCTGGGGTGGATGGGATCTATCCAGTTATATTTAAGGAGGCGGCAAACCCTTAGCCATAGTTATGAGAGCATCCTTGGACACAGGGGAGGTCCCCACTGACTGGAGATGTGAAAATGTATCCCCAATTCACAAAGGGGGATCGAAGGGTGACACGAGTAATTACAGACCAGTTAGTTTAACTTCTGTTCCGGGTAAAATAATGGAGTCACTGGTTAAAGATGCATTGCAGGATCATCTAGACGAGACTGCAGCAATAATTCAGACACAGCATGGGTTTGTTAAGGGAAAGTCTTGTCTGACAAATTTGATGGGATATTATGATGTGGTTACAAAGGAACTGGATGCAAAAAATAATTTTGATATCATATATTTGGATTTCAGGAAAGCTTTTGACACTGTTGCACATGGAAGACTATTGTACAAATTGGAGCAGAATGGCATTAAGGGTAAGTTGCTACAATGGATAAAAGGATGGTTGAGTGGGAGAAGACAGAGGGTGGTAATAAATGGGTGCTGCTCTTCGTGGACTAATCTTATTAGTGGAGTCCCACAGGGTTCGGTGTTGGGTCCACTGTTGTTTTGTATATTTATCAATGACATTGATGAAGGTATATCAGGCTTAGTGTCGAAGTTTTCATATGATACAAAAGGTTGGCAGGGTTGTTAATGACCGTAATGGCAGTGTGCTACTGCAACAGGATCTAGAAAATTTTGGGCAGATGGGTTAAGAAGTGACAAATGAAGTGTAACCTTGACAAATGCAAAGTACTGCATATGAGTAGAAGTAACCCCATAGAAACATACCAACTGTGTGGTACTAAACTTAAGGTGGTAGAAAATGAAAATGACCTGGGAGTAACTGTGCAGTCAGATATGAAGTTTTCTGAGTAATGCAGACAGGCTGCCAGGCCTGGTCATGGGGTTTTGTCAATGATATATATGATATATAGGAATTTTGCTAGCAGGGAAAAGGAGGTGATTGTCCCTCTGTATAAGGAATTGGTCAGGCCATGCCTTGAGTACTGCGTACAGGTCTGGAAGCCTAATTTTAGGAAGGATGTAGATTTGCTTGAGCGTGTACAGAGAAGGGCAACAAAATTGGTGAGGGGAATGAGGGGATCCTCTTACCAAGAGAGGCCTAAGTTCTGCAAATTGCAGTGGCTGGAGACTAGGCACCTGTGTGGTGATCTGATTGAGGTGTATAAGGCCTTGAATGGGTTGAGCACGCTAAATTCTGATGGGATCCTTCCACTTGTTCAGATTACGTACCTAAGGGGGCATAAATTCAAATTAAGAAAAGACAGATGTAGGAGATGGAGATGTACGGAAATTTGCCTTTAGCCAGCGGGTGGTTAATTGCTGGAACAAACTTCCATCTGTCGTGGAAGTTGATAGGTTAAATAAATTTAAGGAGGAACTGGACAGGCATTTGGAGGGAATGGTGTGATTTTTTTTTTTTTTTGGCTGATGCTGCATAAGCTCATACACTTGCTTTCTTGCATCACATGCCACTACTACTACTACCTTTTGTTGAAAGGTATTAGGACTTTCAGCTGTGTGGACTGAGCAGATGAAGACCACAGTATCACTGAAATTGTGTGGGGTCTTGAAGGTCCTGTGCACCTGGCTCTGGCTTAAAAACTTTCAAGGGAAAGGAACTGCTAGGTGCCAATGATCATAGTGTATTGATGTGTAATTTATTAAAACATATAACTGCTCTTAAGACTAAAGGGAAGGGACTTTGCTTTTGCAAAGGTGATTACAATGATCTTAGATAGTTTAAATTATTTTTAGTGGAAAAAACTGATGTTAAATAATGCAAATTCTTGATGTGAAATGTTCAGGAAAGTAAGTGTAGAAGATGCCAAGCTTCTACCACTCAAGGGAAATTTGTTTAGATTTAGACCTAAATGGATGTCATGAACTGATCAGACTAGTATCAGAGAAGAAAAATGCATAGGATAATTATAGAATTCCTTCAGATAATACAGAAGCCTACAGTAAGTATATATCAGTCTAATAATTAAGTTACTTGGGTTTAGGCATGTTAATGCAATTATGAGAAGACTTTGGCTAAGAAAGCAAAGAAAAGTAGGAGAGAATTATTTATGTTAACACCAGATAGATATGAACCATATTGCCATTCATATCATTGAAGTGGATGATCCATAGTTATGCCATTCATACAAATGCCATTCATTCATTCATTTGTATAATTGAACCATTCATAACATGGTTCAATGATATGAATGGCATAACTATGGATCATCCAGTTAAAGAAGTCACTGACAAACTGAAAAAGTATTTTGCATCTACATTCAATTGTGAAAAATTTTGGAGATGGAGATATGAGAAGCACATCCAATTCTAACTGGGATTAAAATTATTTGATGATAACTGAAAGGTATTCACAGTTATAAGATCATAATATTCCATAATTAAGAGAGCATCCTTGGATTCAAGGGGATCCGTATTCAAGGGGGTTCAAAGGGTGAAGTGAGTAATTCACAGACCTGTAAGTTGTTTGAATTTTGTGCTGGGGAAAATAATGCAATCAATAGAGTAAAGCAAGATCATCTTGAGAGGAATGCAATATATAGCAATCACACCATGGACATATTAAGGGGATTTCTTGTCTGGTCAACCTGTTTAGCTACTATGAGGTATTTGCTAAGGAACTAGATTCAAAACAATAATTTTGATACCATTATATACTTAAATTTCAATAAAGCTTTGATCTATACCACATAATAGACTGCATTATAAATTTTAGCAGTGTGGCATTGCAGGCAACTTACTGTATGGATAAAGAGATGGGTGACTGTTGGGAGACAGAGTGGTTATAAATGGGTCATTACTCTTCATGGATTAATATTACAAATGGGGTCCACAGGGTTTGGTGTTCAGTCTTTTACTGTTTTTGATATTGATGTAGGAATTCCGAGTTTAATGCGCTTAAGTTTTATAATGATACAAAGGTGGGCAGGGTGGTTAATGTTCGGTAATCAGCGTATACTATGCCATAAAGATCTGAATAAACTGAGCAGATGAGTTGAAAATGTCAATTCTTTAAATAGGCCTTTGGGGTTGGGAATGTTATGACTCATAATAACTGAAATGGAGTACACCAACTGTATATGACCAAAACTTTATTAAAATAAAATAGGATTAAAATACATAAAATATACAGAAAACATTACGAATTAAAAGCAATAAAACAACACCATAACTTTTAAAGGCGATCACCTCCTTTTTCAACAGTGAAACTTTACTGTCATGGTGCATCCTTAAATAACATCAGCAGGATCACAGCATATGTTACTGTAGGAGCATGGGAATTATCCTCTATATGTGCATGGAGACTTGAAATGGCTTGGGGGTGTGCCAGGCAGAACTATTCATCCCGTCCAGGAATTACAGTGTCAAAGAGGGAGTGAATATGGACTCCCTATCTCCATCGATGGTATTATGTTCTGAAGAATAAATCCACAAGCTCTTGAGCCATTTCCAGTTCCAATACTTAATGATCACCAATGACAGCATCACCTGGAGAAATTTGTGGTGGTTCTTCCAGAAGTGTTCAGCGACAGCAGATTTCCCATGGTCTGCAGTTTTTATTGCTCTAGTATGTTCCCCCATTAAATCTTTAAGCTTATGTTCTGTCTCTCCAACATAATACTCTCCACAGTCTGGACATATAATTACACTTGTACCCTCATTAGGTTCAGGATCTTTTACCTTTGACATGGCTTTGTGCAATCTCTGGGTCAGAGATTGCACAAAGGGCTGGGTCAAACACAGTAAGATTAAGTTGAATTCGCGCATGTTCAACTTCTTAATATGTTTGACCCAGCCCTATCCAGTAGGGCCCTAATTAAGAAAGAATTAAAAATAGGGTCTAATTAAGGAAGAATTAAGAAAGAATTAATTATAGCGCCCATAAGAAAGGCACTTGGGGTAGATGAGATCTATCCAGTTATATTAAAGGAGGTGGCAAAGGAAGTAAGCAAACCTAGGGGCTCACATCTGGTGAGTATGGGCTTAGCACACCAGGGTCCTGAGCTGGATATCATCATTCCTCTTTTTCTTGATATTCTTTTCTACTCTCTCTCTCTCTCTCTCTCTCTCTCTCTCTCTAAGGGTAACTTGGGAATTTTTTTTGGCTGGTGCAGCATAAGCCTCAGGCTTCCTTGCACCATATGGCCTTAGCCATAATTATGAGAGCATCCTTGTGCAACTCTATCTCCAATTCACAAAGAAGGATCAAAGGGTGACACAAGTAATTACAGACCTGTTAGTTTGATTTCTGTCACTGGTTAAAGAAGTATTGCAGGAATGGAGTCACTGGTTAAAGAAGTATTGCAGGATCATCTAGACAAGACAGCAGTAATAATTCAGACACAACATGGGTATCTCAAGGGGTAGTCTTTTCTGACTAATTTGATTGGATACTATGATGTGGTCACAAAGGAACTGGATGCAAAAAAAAATAATTTTGATATCATATACTTGGATTTCAGGAAAGCTTTTGATACCGTTGCACATGGAAGACTACTGTACAAATTGGGGAAGTATGGCATTAAGGGCAAGTTGCTACAATGGATAAAGGATGGTTGAGGGGGAGAAGACAGAGAGTGGTAATCAATTTGTACTGCTTTATGTGGACTAATGTTATTAGTGGTGTCCCTCAGGGTTCGGTGTTGGGCCCATTATTGTTTTGTATATTTATCAATGATATTGAAGGTATACCAAGCCTAATGTCAAAGTTTCCAGATGATACAAAGGTTGGCAGGGTTGTTAATAACAGTAATGACAGTTGCTGCTGGAACAGGATCTGGAAAAGTTGGGTAGATGGGCTGAGAAGTGGCAACTGAAGTTTAACATTGACAAATTTAAAGTACTGCAGATGGGTAGCAGTAACCCCAGATAAATGTACCAACTATGTGGTGTTACACTCAGGGTAGTGGAGAATGAAAGAGTCCTGGGGTGGTGTAATTGTGCAGTCAGATATGAAGTTTTTTGAGCAGTGCAGACAGGGTGCCAGAGCAGGTCATAGGGTCTTGTCAATGATATACAGGAATTTTGTGAGCAGGTATAAGGAAGTGATTATCCCCTTGTATAAAGCAATGGTCAGGCCACACCTTGAGTACTGCCTACAGGTCTGGACCCTCATTTTAGGAAGGATGTAGAGTTGCTAGAACTAGTACAGAGAAGGGCAGCAAGACTGGTGAAGAGAACAAAGGGGTGCTCTTAGGAAGAAAGGCTTAAGTTCTGGAGACTAGTCACCTGCAAGGCGATATGATTGAGGTGTGTAAGGCCTTGAATGTATTGAGCAGGCTCAATGCTGATGGGATTCTTCCTCTTGCTCAGATTACAAACCTGAGAGGACATAGATTCAAACTTGGGAAAGACAGTTGTAGAATACATGTGTGGAAGTTTGCCTTTAGCCAGCAGGTAGTTGATTGCTGGAACAAACTTCCATCTGTTGTTGTTGTGGAAGTTGATAGCTTAAATAAATTCAAAGCAGAACTAAACAAACATTTGGAATGAATGGATCAGTGAAATGGTAAGCAGTTTTTTTTGGCTGATGCTGTATAAGCTTGCTTTCTTGCATCATGTGCCTCTATTAATGCTAATTACACAAATTTTATGATTGTTGGCTTGTGCCGTGTAATGTGTATATTGTCCCCGGTCCATAGGTTTCCTATACACTTGTTTTTACACTGGGGCTGTCCTTATAAACCAATGCATCAAGGAAAGGGTATCATCTGATTCCACCTCCCAGGTAAACTGAACCAAAGGGGACAAACCATTAAGCAAGTTGAAAACCTCATCCTCTTCTCCCCTCTGTATAATGGCAAACATATCGTTGACATAGCATTTCCATGCATGCATGTGAGAGGCAGAAGACCAATTAAAAATTCTGGACACCAGTTCTGCTATGACTAAGTTGGCATCAATAGCACTCATTGGAGAGCCCATAGCTGTGCTGTGAACCTGTTTATACATAGTACCTTGATATAACATGGTAGTACTTCAAAGGCATAATTTGACACTGCTACAAATTTCTTCCATACTCAAGGAAGTCCTTTCCCTTAAGGTGTCATCCTTCTCCATTGCCACACTTCACACCATGCTCAAATGTACACCATAGCCTCACAGTTTTCAGTTACCTGAGCATGTATAAATTCAACAAGTCTACTGTCTTTGATGTTAAAGTTTGATCATCCTACAATAGGAGATATCAGTTTGGTTAGAAATCTAGACTGTATGTGTGTATAGGGCTGCCCAGAATTGACCTAAATGGGATCCCTGCCTTATGAATTTTCATTAGGCCATAAAATCTAGGCAACTGACATCCCATGGTATGCAATGTCCAGTAGGTGTTCCTGGAGAACTTCCTGGCATTCAGCCAACCCTGAAAGATTTGATTGATGCGTCATTCTAATCCTATCAAGGGATTCCTATAGGTTAACTAAGATGTCCTATTGTGTAACAGCTTTGTGATGGTAATCTACTTTATTGAAGGTCACAGTTGACTTCCCTTTGTCTGCAGATAGAACAACAATGCTGACATTTTGTCTCAACTCCCTAAGAGCTTTCCTCTAGATTGTGGTGAGATTAGAAGGAGCTGCACGAGCTTGGCTCAAACCACAAAGAGATAGAGAACACAAGAAACAGCATCGTGGTCAGGCACAAGGGTGCATTAGACTGGGGTTTGAGCCCATGACCACCAAATACGGAGGATGCGGAAAGGTCAGGGAATGACCATCGCATATCCCCAGAGCAATATGGCCTTAGTTGCTAATGCTCCTAAAAATCAAACAAACAAACAAACAAGGGTGCATAAGTACACTTGCATTGAATGACTGCGATTCGAGCTTGTGACTGCTAAATATGGCGTTTCTATTTTCTCTCTAACTTGTGAACTCCTCTGACTGTGTGAACATAAACAGAAAATTTATTTATTTGATGCCAGTCAGGCTTAAAGTGAGAAAGTATTAATTATATATTCCTTTTTTATATGCTTTTTCATTTTTGTGTAACTTATTTCTTGTGCAACTTTTCCTTTTCCCAATTTTTAATCACATGTATCATTTTCTGCCTTAATGCAAAACCTCCTGGCCATGTTGCCATGAAGATAATTTATTTAATGACTAGGTGCATTACCATAAACCACTAAGAATGTGCACTGTAATGATTGGATGTGAGAGGTGTATGCTCATTTTGAATTCATGTTTTTTAGCATGTGCATTTAATTATCAAGACTAGGCTTAACTTGGTCTTGCTTTTTTATTTTTTTGTGTGATAAATAAGAAAGAATTCTGGAATTTTCTTTGGCAAAAGTCAAAGAAAACACTTTCACTGGAAGTGTTACTGAGAATTTCAGCTGTGTGGGCTGAGTAGACAAAAAAACATTACATTTCCGAAGGTCCTGTGGGGGCTTTCACTCTGGGTTAAATTTGAACAGTGGAAACAATAGCAAATTTTGAATGGCATCAGCAGTGGTTAAAATGAAATGCCTATTACAATACAAGAAAAATTACATTTCTACAGTTTCAAGCATTGTTACAATGTAAATATTACACATATTTCACGCATTATTGATAGAGAAATTTAATGTTAAACTGATGGTCATACAGAGTGATCCAAAAGTAATGCCTTTTTTTAAATTTTTATACTTGAAATGTTTATTTCAAATAACTTCTTAATTTTTGGCTTTTTTCTGTTCTTATTAAGTTTTTTGTTTTCTAATTTTCTGTTTCAGATTTGAAATATAATTTTATTCAAGATTACCCTAAATGAACATGGATTATCATTTAACAAAGGAACAAAGAGTGGCAGCAGTTAAATATTACCAAAACAACAATAAGAGAGCTAAAGCTGCTCATTTGTTAGCAGAAGAATTTAATATTCAGAAAGTTCAAAGTCGTAATATCATAAGACTGGTCAGAAAATTTGAAGAAACCGGAAGCATTAATGATACAAAAATATCAGGAAAGCCAGTTTCAGCAGCGACAGAAAAGTTGAATGAATTGGATGAAATTCACACCAATCATTGGTGTGAACTCCTCAAAAATCCAGTCGACATTGATCTGTGGAGTTGGGTATTAGTAAAAGTAGTGTTCTTTGACTTAAAAGAGAATAAGATGAAGCCTTACATTCCTCGAGTGCTACAAAGTTTGCACAGTGGTGATCACGACAGAATTCTGTCTTGATCATCACCATGGAATTCTGTGAAATTTTCTTGAACAAAGTTTGTGAAGATGAGGACTTTCCTGATAAGATATGGTGGTCAGATGAAGCAACCTTCAAACTGAACAGGCATATCAATTGTCATAATTGTGTGTATTGGTCTGATGTAAACCCCCATGTTACTTTGGAAAAATATCTTAACCTGCTGGGAATCAGTCTGGGCAGCCATATCATTCATGGGAATAATAAGCCCAATACTCTTTGATGAGACTATTAATCAGGATAATTATTTGAAGATGTTACATGAATTTTGGCTTAGAGTTCATGATAAAAATAATATTTTTTTTCCAACAGGACATTGCTTCACCCCATTATGGAATTAGGAAATGGTTAAATCTCAATTTCACAGACAGGTGGCTAGGACGATGTGGTTACATTGAGTGGCCACCATGATCACCAGACCTATCCCCTCTTGATTTCTATCTCTGTGGTGTAATGAAATATCTTGTCTACAAGATAAAACCACGAACAATTTCTGAATCAAAACAAACAATTCGGGACAAATTTGCCAAAGTTGACATTGCAATGTGTATGAGGGCTTGTAGGAGTGTCAAGCAAGGGAATGTATGAGGGCTTGTAGGAGTGTTACAGCAATAAAGGAAATTGTTAAAAATTTATAACAACACCTATCAAGAATTTGTAAAATAAAAAAAGGGTGTTTCTTTCGGACCACCCTGTACATAATTATTATAGGCCATAATTGTAATGATGTACTGTCACTGTACTATATTGTTTTATTTCTCTGCTGAACAGGCTAGCCTTGTAAACTGCATTGGCCTATAATAATTATGTAAAGGGTGTTTCTTTCGGACCACCCTGTACATAATTATTATAGGCCATAATTGTAATAATGTACTGTCACTGTACTATATTGTTTTATTTCTCTGCTGAACAGGCTAGCCTTGTAAACTGCATTGCAATTAAATAAACAAAACAGCTTTTTATAAAGTTGGTATAATTCGAATTATTCATTTAACTCAAAAAGATTTAAGACCAAGAAAGAGAGACTTAAGTTTAAGCACATTATAAATTTGTTAACTTGTGCATGGTTAACAAATTACTTGAAAAAGCTTCACAAATTTAATTTTTGCAAATGATTTTTGTGAAATAAAAACATTGTTATATACCAAGGCATAGTCAGATTCAGAAAAGGGGCACAGAGCATGTGCCTTTTTCAGAAAATATACACCAATCGTTTAAATTCCCTTTACTGCAAAAAAAAAAATTTTTTTTTTTTTTCATTGTTAACATAGGATTATAGCTATTTTGCATTGTATCAACTGACTACAGTTGGCAATACTGATGCTGGTGTGATTCCCATTCTAGTTTGAGGCATCAATGCAGTTTGGTCGTGCATAATGTTTAGTTCAAAGTAATTCAGAGTTTAGCTGTGTGCCTGTGTCTGCCAGTCACGTTGCATTTGTTTTGTTCTGTGCATTATTTTTGCCTTGTTTGTGTACAAACAAGGCACAAAATGGTGCCCCTCCTGTCAATTTTGTCTAGGTCTGCCAGTGTACCAAGGTGAAGAGATAGTTGCAAACTGTAATTGGTAGTGCTGATGAGGTGCCACCTGCATACAAACAAAATAAAGTAAAAAAAATAAATTTTTGTTCAACTGCAGGTGGCACTTGGTCAGTATTACTGGTGAGCAAGGGTGCAGTAGCACATGCATTTTTAATGGACTGTGGTTCAAGCTCACATGACTACTAAATACATTTAATGATTCTATTCATAATCATGGTTACAATCATAAAATTCATTTAAACTCCTCTGATTTATTGTAACCTCCACTGGACTGGTGGGTGGTTATGCCAGAGCATAAACAAGGACTATACCTCTTCAACTTGGTATAATGAGTGCTTTAATTTCACAAAAAGCATTTCTCCTAGTTATATCAGGAAAGCCAATTTAACTATAACTGTATTGCACTGTTTATATTAGAATAGTTATGACAGTCTACCAGATATGTTCTCAAGACTGCATTTTAAGAACCTTACATTTAATTGAATTGTAATAAATTGAAAATTAATTCTTGTTTTTTTCTCTGTTATAAATGCTAAAATCAAATAATTCAGCTGCATAATGACAGTGCAATTGTCATTGTGTAAGCTTACATGTCCAAGTTAAGTTATAGGGTAAAAGCAAGTGTGAATTTTAAATAAAATTTTAAATATTCACACTCACTTTCACATTTGTGTGAAACGTTTCATAGAAATTAAAATATTTTTTAGCTTAATAAATATATTTTAGTCATTTTTTTTTTAATAACCAGTGCTTGAAGTAGGACAGGGTGAGGTGGATTGTCATCCTGCTTCTTTTCAGGAAGCTTCTCTAAGTAATCCTCCTACCTTTCTGCAGATTTGAACCTGCTCTGGCTCTTATGACAGTTTAAAAGCCAAAATTGCTATCTATTCTCCATTTTTACTGTTATGGATGGCAAAATACCGAAGCATAAAGGGTGTGCCTAATTTCTTAAAAACCTTTTGTCTGTAATGTTATAATTCTTGGTTTTTAATTGATTCCCAATAGGAAGCAATTTTTGTGTAAAATGTTTATATCCTAGTGTCAATAATATTAGGTCTAATTTATTTTTACACAAATTTAGAGAAAAGTTTAATGCTGCAACAATACATTTAAGTAATTTATAATTTGTAAAATAATAAGAGAAATTTACCTCAATATAGTACATAGAACACTTCCGTATGATACTCTCCAGAAATTAAAACGAAAAAATCTAAAAACTTACATTAGAGTAACAAATAATTTAAAAAAAATAATTAAAAATCAATTTAACACAAATTTTATTGTATTAAATTGATTTTTAATTATTTTTTACTCTAATGTAAGTTTTTCGATTTTTTCATTTTAATTTCTGGAGAGTATCATACGGAAGTGTTCTACGTACTATATTGAAGTAAACTTCTCTTATTATTTTATAAATATTGACATCAACGTAGAACATATTGAGCATTACAGCTCTGGTTCATACTAAGTAATTTATAATGAAATGTTTACTTCGTAAGTGATCTTTTTTGAAAATTTTGCAAAAAAAAAAATCTGTCCGTGTCTCGTGATTTATCATATGCCATCTTCTCAGCTATTGTAAATTATATCGAACATCATATATTATAAATGACACTTTGAAATAAGCTGTTTGTTTTGGGAAGTTGAATGTTTCCTGAATGGCAAACTCTGTTGTATATACAATTCCTTTCTTTCAAATTATATTATATAAACTGGAAAGTGAGCAATTTTTTATTTATCTATTATTTTATTTTTTGTTAAATTTAAGGCTTAGAATCTGTTTTTGCTGTACATTGCTTCATCAATTTCATTGTGCATATGATTCACAATAATGAGCTTGGTAATTATCATTTCTTACCTCACCTCATGGAAAAGCTTATTGACCATCACATTGCTAAGATTTGTTAAAAAAAAAAAAAGAAAAAAAAAGGTAGTTTGAATAACAGTTATGACTGTTAAAAAACTAGTCATAATCACAGCAAGGGTTTCACTGATTTGGGAAGGTATGGTAGTTTCCTGTGGGCACATTTAATTTAAAGGACAGGAGGTTTTTTTTTTTATTTTCAAGACTTAAGACTGTAATTCTTATTAAAGTACATATATTCAGGTTAGTGCAAATGTATAATTTTAACATAGCTATCTACTAAAGTAGTTAAATTAATTAATTGAATTGGCATCGTTTTGGTTATATCTCATATTGTGACTGCCTTCACAACAAGTTGCCATGGTATTGTACTACCTCAAATAAATAACACTTCACCAGTGGAGAAGACTATTGTTATTTATTCTCAGTGGATACCATCACCCAGCACCGTTTCAAAGCTTGTTGGCTTCTCTTCGGTGGGTGGGCAGGTACCCTGGTGTTGCAATAGTGACAACCCTGTTATGAAGTATAACTTCACAATATGAGAGATGCCTGATGGTGCATAGTAATATAGACTATAAAGTATTTAAGGGCAAAGGCTTCATGCTGCAAGGTAGAATAACTAATATGTAGTTAGTACAAATGCATCATTTTAACATAGCTATCTACCAAAGTAGTTAAATTAATTAATTAATTTAACCAAAATGATGCCAATTCAATTAATTTAACTGCTTTGGTAGATAGCTATATCAAAATGATGCATTTGCACTAACCTACATATTAGTCATTCTACCTCGTAGCATGAGGCCTTTGCCCTTAAATACTTTATAGTACATATATTCATATTTTTAGTTTTTATTTTATTTTGAATATTAGATGACTTGGTACATAGGAGCAGAATTGCATCTTACCAAGCTCAACCTTAATTTTAGCAGGAATTTGCTGTATTCACTACATGGTTTAGTGTTTTCTTTTTCATAAGTCTTAAAAGAATTTATGAGGTTCTACTTATGCATTGTAGCTTTAGCATTAGCAAGGGCACATGATGCAAGAAAGCAAGCTTATATAGCATTAGCCACAAAAAAAAAAATATATATATATATACAAAGGGTACTAGGAAAGTTTTGCAATACAGCTTTGTTTATTTAATTTTTTCAAAGTAATTTCCTCTACATTCAATAC
Source organism: Mastigoproctus giganteus (assembly GCF_048544385.1). Taxonomy (NCBI): domain Eukaryota; kingdom Metazoa; phylum Arthropoda; class Arachnida; order Uropygi; family Thelyphonidae; genus Mastigoproctus; species Mastigoproctus giganteus. Next base: position 102,616,161 of record NC_143587.1, on the reverse strand, counting down.
ACCTCTCCATCCTCCGAAACCAATCTTTAAACCAGTTCTGCCAAGTTTCACTAGGGAGTAAAGCACACTCGTTCTCCCAAGCCCGTAGAAGGTCCTCATCACTGGAAAACCGCCTCCCTTTTAGCTTCATTTTCACATGCGGGAACAGTGCAAAGTCGCAGGGAGCAAGGTCTGGACTGTAGGGAGGGTGCTCGAGAAGTTTCAGTCCTGTCGTGGTCAAATATTCGGTGCAGGCTTTGGCGCGGTGAGCTGGAGCATTTTCGTGATGGAGGTACCAGGTGTCCATTCTTGACTTTGGCCGCAGGTTCTTCATAGATCCAATGACTTTAGGCAGGCATTGTTCAGTATACCACTTAGCTGTGACTGTCTTCTGCGTGTCCAAAATGACACGTTCCACAATTCCATTCGATTTGAAAAATACAGCTATCATTTTCTTCTTTACAGATCGGGATTTTCTGACAATTACGGGTGTGTCGTCATCATCAAAGACCCAAACTTTGTTTTGAGCCTTGGTCGGCAGATCGTAATAGTACAGCCAAGTCTCGTCACCTGTCACGATGTTGTTCACATACCGAGATTGTCCCTTATCAAACTTTTTTAACATCTCCCGGCACCAAGTCACACGTCGTGTCATCTGCTCTTCAGTCAGTTGATGCGGCACCCAGAGAGAACAAAGTTTCTTCACGTGCAAATGATCTTGCAGAATCGAACGAATTGCTGGTGCATTTAGGCCCAAAGTATCCTCTATCTGTTGGTAGGTCACTCGCCTGTTTTCGTCAAGCATTTTCCTCACAGCAGTAACGTTTTCCTCCGTAACTGACGTTCGTGGCCTTCCCGGCCTCTCAGAATCCTCCAGAGTGAAATTTCCCCTTTGGAATTCTCTATACCACCTGAATATCGTTGTACGATGTGGACAATCATCATCTAGTGCAAGAGTCATTTCTTCTAAGCACTGGTCTATGGTTAAACCACGCACGAAATTATACCGCAAAACTGTCCTTATCTCATTTCGTGACCACGATGCCATCGCAAGCACTTTACACTCTCACTACTAATGAATAACTGAGCCCATCGACTTGGTGCGGCGGCTACTATGCACGTATGAACATGTCTCAACATGCAGCAACAAGCAGCTTCCTGTGATTCATTGTTGTGTCATATTGCAAAACTTTCCTAGTACCCTTTGTATATATATATACACACACCCCTTCTCATTTCACTTATTCACCTGCTCCAAATGTTTGTATAGTTCTGCCTTGAATCTGTTTAAGCTATCAACTTCTACAACAATAGATGGAAGTTTGTTCCAGAAATCAACCACCTGCTGGCTAAAGGCAACTTCACACATCTATCCTACAACTGTCTTTCCTCAATTTGTATTTATGTTCTCTCAGGTGATTATTCTGAGCAAGAGGAAGAATCCCATCAGCATTGAGCATGCCCAAACCATTCAAGACTTTATACACCTCAATCAGATCACCTTGCAGGTGCCTAGTCTCCAGACACTGTAATTTGCAAAACTTAAGCCTTTCTTCGTAAGAGCAATCCTTTGTTCCATTCACTAATCTTCTTGCCTTTCTCTGTACTCGTTCCAACAGCTCTACATCCTTCTTAAAATGAGGCCTCTAGACCTGTATACAGTACTCAAGGTGTGGCCTGACCATTGCCTTATACAAGAGGATAATCACCTCCTTATCCCCTAGAAAAATGAAAGAGGGAGAAAAAAGCTATAGAAGAATTCAGTTATGTTTTGTATGGATAGCAAGTCATTGGCTTTCAAAATAGTTCATGCTGCCCAGAATTTTAAACTGCTAATGATAAACCTTACTTAAATTGCTTTTTTACAGTATCACACATAAATAATTTAAAGATGAGTTCCTTTTCAGTATTTTTTAAATATTGTTACTATATTACTTACATGTAATTCACCTCTGAAATTGACAGCGCTATGAAGAATGAATGAAATTATAAAATTTTAATTTTATAACTTAAATGACCTAAAAAGAATTCCGTAACATAAAGTATGCAATTTAAGTAAGGTGTGTCATTAGCAGTTTAAAATACTGGGCAGCATGAGCTATTTTAAAAGCCAATGGCTTGCTAGGCCATACAAAACTTAACTGAATTCTTCTATAGCTTTTTTTTCCCTCATTCATTTTTCAAATTCAAACAGTTTGAAAGCCATTCTGTCTTTTTTTAATAGCTTGAAAAAAATTCATAAACTGTTCCACTTGATTATTTTTACCCTTTTTTGATACTGTTTTTAAGCATTCAAATTTATTGCCATTTTCATATGGAGCAAAGTTACTTTGTCTCACCACAGGTCACCGTAGCCTAGTGGTCAGGCGCGCGGGTGCATACATACACGGGCCTCGAGTGACCGGGGTTCAAGCCCTTGACTGCTGAATACGGTGCTGTTTCTTGTATTCTGTCATCTTGTGAACTCCCCTGACCGTTTGGTTGTCCTGGAGTATAAACAGAAAATTTAATTTAATTTAATAACTTTACTCCATGATATTTTCACATGGAAATTATTTTTTCATCTTGTAAACAGGTAGGCTTATCTTAAAGCTCAACACTATGCTGTATAAAATAGTTACAACTAAGCATAAAGTGCCAACTGTAACCCCTTAATCCCATTACTGCTGTCTCAGGTGGCAAGGCTACACATTTTATTCCAGGTAATAAGAAGTTTACTGAAATCTAAAACAGAATGTAATTCTTTATGAAATTACCTCACTTAGTGTACTAGAATTAAAAGAATACTATGGGTAAAAAGTTTTTTATAGTGATGTCTCTCTTCTAGATTGAAGAGTGACTATTATTTTTAACCCATTTGCTAATTTCTGTTTGTGGGCAAATTAAAATGAATATCAATTAATATTAGTTTGGAAATGAATAATGAAAGTAAAATATAGTCTAAAAAACTTTGCAAACAGTTTATTTATTCCATCCCATCACATAAACAGATCTTCTCATTTTTACTCTTCTGCATTATAGCAGCAAGAGTTGTTTATTGTGGTCTCGGAAGACTTTATGATCTGTACCCTACTCTTACCAGTTTTCAGTTGTTGCAGATGTATGGAAACAAATACATGCCACTGTGTAGATTTACAATTCAACATGTACACAGCTGAAAAGTAATTATACATTTACATCCAACAGAAACTTGAGATACCAAACACTTAGCACAGTGTAGTAGAATTAAATGTATATTTTACATATCAACTGGAAAGAGCAGAGGTAGAGTTGAAAGACTTCTATTGCTGCCAATGGGCAGCTACATATGTGGTTTACAGTACAACCAGTTCTTTTTAAATATATAAACACTGTACAATGACTGGTTTCAACATATCAAATTTACAGACTAATTTTGTACACTGTACATTCAATATACAAATTGGGAAAACATCACCTTGACATTACCCCTTCAAGAAAAAGTTTGGGTTTAATCTGCAGCAATAAAAATCTTATTTTAAAGTTATTCAAGTGTGATTGTAAACTCACATGTATATAAGAACTGGGTACAGATTATTTAGATATTTTAGAATAAGATATCTAATATGCAGTTCTGCAAATTCTAAGTTGTATTTTGAATGAGTTTTCATAACCTGACAAAAATCATTTGATTAGAAAAATTTAAGAACTCACACATAAGTTTAACTGTAGTACAGTTTTCAGAATAGGCAGTAGTAGTAATAGAGAAGGCTTATTTTGCAAATGTAAGACAACTAATGCATAACAAATTAATGTTATTCATTTTGTAGAAGTAGCTCAAAAATATTTACACAAGTTTTATTATTCTGGAGATACCGTACTTATTCAGAGAGGCATAGTTAAACTGATTCTTACAGGATTCTCACTGGTATTTTCAATAAAAATGACTATAGTTCTAAGTGGATGGGGTAGTATGTATATACACAAAGGATTTCTCCCTTTAAATTCTTTCATGAAAGTAATGTCAGATTTCACATGAAGTAGTACTTTATTCAGAGTAACAAAGTTTAGATTTATTTCAAAATATTTCAGTTGCTCTTGGATGGAAGTCCCTAATTTTTAAGCCAGCTATATGCATAACATCAAAGGTGAATGCATAAAATGAGTTCAGATTATAAGGTTATCACACAAACATACTTTGTTTCAAAAATGAATTGCTCGGCTACTTGCTTCTCAAAGGATGGCTTTTTGCTTTAGCTACGATTATCCTACCATGTTGATTTTGGATGATTCCAGGTAATGGCAAAATTCTCTCTTTTTGGAGAAATGAATAACGAAATGATTTATTTTTGAAAGAATGTTGTGTAATAGACTTATAGTCAGATCACTTCATTTTAAACATTCATATTTCAATGATATGCATATAGTTGATAAAGAAAAAATTGAGGATTTCTCTCCATGTTTACCATAAAAGATTTACTAGTTGATACTATAAGGATCAAGTTCTATTTGGTGTAAGTGGGTATACCTGCACTAGCCTTACCATCTGCTGACAATTATAATAGGCATTTTTTTCTAAGCTGCTAAGTCCCTCCAGGCTAGTTCCTAAAGTCATTGGATCATTCACTTATTCTAGTAGTTAGCAACTTTCATCTGCACAACAAGTGATGACAAAGGCAACTGGGAATTACACTCAGGAGAAGGTAGTGGGCAGGTGTCAGCAACCCTGGACCATTGTTTTAAGTTGTAGAAAAGAGGAATTGGAGGGGGAGGCATGAGACTGTTTGCTTTATAGCCTGTGCTGACTGTCAATACTCTGATAATACCAGAGATACACACACATGCAACAGACAAAACTTTATAGCAGTAATGGAAAAATATTTGTTCTAAATTATAGTTGTTCATGGATTAATTCTATTAACTTGGGATAATTCCATTATTTCTGTTATAAAGGTTAATGGAACAGGAGTTTAATAATTGGGATAATATGTTATGTAAATAACATTTTATCATATAAAATTTATCATAATTGTAAGAATTTTGTAAAAGAATTCTGTAAAAGAGTTTTTAAATTCATACTGAGATTTGTCCCCCATCAAATTCTGAGACTTCAGTTAAAGTGGTACACAGATAATTGTCTGAAAAATAAATAATTTTAAATATAAACAGACAGCAATAAATATCTTGGAACTTATAATTCAGGTAGCAGAAAACTTGTTATGGCAACAATACTTAATTTTGCATTACGAGAAAGTTGATTAAAAATATCTATGGCAGGCAGGTTGGTTGGTTGTTTGATTTTTTATGGTTCATTGGCAGCTTAGGCCATATGGAAGGTAAACAAAGGGAAAAGGGTGGTTAAGTCTATCTAATATAGTCCTTTGATATAAATACCAAAAAAAGCTGGCAATGTCAAGTATATGAAACACTATAAACATTTAAACTAGAGACTTTTGTCTCGTCTTCATCAGTGGAGGCAAACTAACATAATTGGAGGTTTGTCTCCCACACAAAAAATCTGAAGTAAACTCTTCTGGGTTCATACGGGAAGACAATTTGTTTCATTCTCTTGTTGAGTAGCCTCTTTGATCTATGGAGAAGAAGACTGACATCACTCTGGTTAGATAGGAGGCAGTGGAAAGTTGGCTTTCTGAAAGTGACAGAGAAAGGAAAAATAAAGTACTTAGGGAGGACTCTTGGTGTGTTGTCATCAGGATCAGCTGTGGACTAGGGTATTGTTAGGGGCCTTTTCTATGCAGGTTCATCACTAAAGAAGTTTGGATGGCTATTAGTTACTGTGGACACAGGAGACAGAGCTAGTGCTGTACTTGATGGACCAGTGTAACAAGCACTCTTCAAGCTGCACTCTAGCCACTGCACCCCAGCCACTCTAGCCCTCTCAAGCCCAGATGGATCCATCTTGGTCATCATTTCCCAAATCTGTGAATATAACCAACATCTCATCATGCCCTCTCAATCAGTGGGCCTAAATATATGTTTACACCCTGGTCTGCAGACCAGGGGTTCAAGCCCCTGACTGCTGAATACGGTCGATCTGCCAACCCGCACTGGACCAGTGTGGCAGATTATGGTCCATTTCCCTCAGCATGAATTGTTGAGAAGGCTTCCATCCTGTAGTGGGTTGATAATGGCTGCACTTTTTTTACCTGCAGCCTGCTTTGATACTAATACCTTTCCTTCTCTCCCTCTTTTACTTGTTTGGAAAACTGTCTCCTGGCAGCTCAGCTAACATGTCATTAACCTTCCTTTCCAGAGATCAAAAAAGTTAGTAAACAAGAGGAGGAGACAAATATCTATCCTGTGTGAACCCTGAGATGTGTGTTTCAACTTGGATTTACTCCTGCTATCTTTGTTCCTGTGAGAATGCCACCAATTATGCTAGACTGCCTTCAACAACTAAGACTGGTGGATAGAAAGTTCCCCTAGACATACATATGGTGCTTCGTATATACTTCACATTGCTGAGTTTTTAGTGTTTATTTCAAAGGGTTAAGGTATGCTTAGCATATTTTCCTTGATTTTATGTTCTGTACAAACATCTTTAACCTGCTTTCTTTAATACAGAGTTAAGTCTTTTTTCTACAGGAAAATTAATACAGACAATCTACTAGTTTATTATAAATCCAGTATATTTGGAAATACAGTTTGTCTTTCTCGTGATCCCAGCAATTTTTCCTCTGAACACCTTTTAGGAAGGTTGCTATGATTTTACATATTCATATTTGAATAAATCATTTTTTAAACACATTTTATATAAATAGCAATGAATGTCATTAATACCACATTAATTGGTCATCATTTCCCTTGCAATATATAAATTCATGTTGTGAATTGAATGGAAATTTTTTCTGGAAAATCCTAGCAGTTGTTCTTAAAGGTGTTGTGCAAAGCTTGCAAGTATTTTACATTTTTATATTTATGGAATGGAATGAGACAAAAATGAAATAAAATTTTAAACAAGAAACCTTTCCCCTAAAGTTGTTTTCATCAAGCATCTGCATATATACATTGATTGAAATGTGAGATGTGTTAAATACTGTGCTGCAGAGTTGGTTTCCATTGTCAATTAGTATGGCCAAGTATAGTAGAAAGTGTAGCATGTTTTTTGGTATAAATTTTAATTAATTATTTGAGGAATAATGAGAATTTAGGTATGTGTATATACCTAAATGCATGGAGCAGTGGTACAGCCAATTTGAGAAGATCGGCAGCATGGATAAATGAAAATTGAGAGGAATTTCTAATTAATATTAAGTGCATTTTACAAATTTCATGTTTCAAGAAAAATTAGTTTGAGTTTAGAAATGAGTATTCCCAAAACAAACATACATGATTTGCTTCATAAAAGACCACATTTTATAAGATTTGTATGCTTTACCGTGTTTGATTCAATCACAGGGTGATCTTTGTTCAGACTGAAGGCCAAATATTTGTCAGGGCTTGAGCTCATGTTTAACTTAGAGACAAATACTGTTATCCATGAATCCACTATATATTAAAAGTCTGAGATGCTGCCAGGATGGCTTTCAAAATTTACTAGCTTCTCAGCAGGTGATCTATATTAGTAAACATGCTGAACTGTGTAATGTATTTTCTCCAAGTGAATAACCAAGCAGCGCATAGAAGTAAAACTTCTGTTTAAACACATAACCATAGTTATTTGCACCTTTAACTTCTAGAATTGGGCTGCATTAATTCAACTGCAAATAAATACAATTCAAATAGAATTTGTACACTTTACCTGTGTAATCCGATAGCATTGAGCTGCTTTCCTGACAATTTCTCAGATTTTTAAATGTATAAAGACTTGACTTCTCTGGTGGTACTATACAATTTAAAAAGATAGCAGCTTCAGCAAGCAGAACCACAGTATTTGTCTCTAAATTGAACATAAGTCCAAATCTTAAAGTTGAATACTAGGCCCTCAGCAGGATTTAAGGGCTCCAGTAATTGAAATTGAATGCAGTAAAACATTAATTTTATTTGATTTATTATTATCTCTTTCTTCTGCTTATGCTGCAGATGAATTAAATAGGTTGTGCAAGTGAGGCAGATCCATATGACATTAATGATTTAAAAATTACAGAGGACTGTTTATTTGAAAAACGTTTGAGCATAAAAGGCTAGTAAGACCCCAGAGTTGATGGTATATACCCAGTAATTTTGAGGGAGACTGCCAGGGAGTATACTAAACCATGGAGATAAATTATGAGGGCATCTTTTGACTTGGGGGAAGATTCCTGTGGATTGGAGAAGTGCCAATACATAAAGGCAGTTCTAAGAGTGAAGTTAGTAACTACAGACTGGTTAGTCTGACTTCAGTGGTAGGGAAAATCTTAGAGGCAATGATCAAATGGAGGGAAGCATATAATTTGTATTTTCTTATATGCTTTTTTTTTTTTTATTGTATTGCAAAAGCCTGTGGCTTTCTTGCACTATATGGCAAATACTATTACCATTATGGGTATTTTCCTGTGATGGGAAAAAACTACCTGGTATGTTGTCCAGGTACCACGTGCATGGGGTGGTTGTTGTGATGTCCAGTTACTATTATTGGCTAAGGAGCTCTGACTATCCTACAGGTATTTAGGCTCGTGGTTTTCTAGAGTTCCTTTTAGGTGTTCTCAGCCAGGCCTTTTGCTGCTAGGTTCTTATGCAGGCCCTTTGTCACCATGCCGATGGTTGACATGGCAATCTGGATGGTTGTTACTTGTTCTGTATACTACAACCCTCTCTGACTTCCTTTCTGAAGTCTGCGTACTTCCTGATCTTTTCCTCATAGAGGTTTCTTGGAGTTTGTTGGTGTTGGGCACTGCTATGTCAATCATGTAGATAGTTTTTTCCTTCTTGTCAGTGAGGGTTATGTCTAGTCAGTTGTTTGGGATCATCTTGTCCATTCTTACGGCACAGCCATTTCCAGTGGGTAGGAATCTCCATATAGCCTGAGGTTCATACTTGTAATATGGTATATGGCCAGTCCCCAATTAACGTAAGGGTTGCATTCCGCTGAACTCTATGTGTCGGAATTTCCCCCATACTTGCGCAGCACTCGCAACTGTGCTTGCTGAATTGATTGAATCAAAAAAGAAATGTTCAACGGACGCGTGAATAGAATTATTTATTGTATTTATTCAATTTTTTATTTCATGTGCAGGAAAAATTACAAAAGCGTGCAATTTAAAAAATTTCAAAATTATAAAATTACAAAAAAAAGAGAGGAAACAGACATAAACGTCAGTAAGTTTTACTTCTCGAGCATCGTTGCCAGAATCAACATCTTCAGCTGATAAGTACATCACTGCAAAGGTTGAGGGCTGTGGACATTTAGAAGGGGTTGCTCAACCTTAGGAGAGAACATATTAATGGATGACTGGACGGTGGTTTTTTTCTTTTCATCGTAGATTTCTTTGTAGCAAGTAAGCATATCATTCACCCTTCTGTTAACTTTTAAGAATCGTTCACTGTCAGGATATATCTTCTTAAACCTCGCCATTGCCAATGCAATTTCACGAAATGCCACTGCCATCTCTGGTGATGAAACGTCTCAGCTCCTCATTTGGTTCATCGTGAGCATTTTCTTCTTTCACTGTCATTGCCTGCAAGTCAATAAGTTCTTCGTTAGATAATTCCTTCTCTTCTTCCTCTATTAACACTTCCACATTTTTGGCAACAACTTCCAACTGAAGTAGCTCTGCAACCTTTACAATCGTATCTGTAACCTCTTCAGATGATTCATCTTTTTCAAATCCTTTGAAACCTTTTACGTGCCGTAGGCATATTTTCTTCCATTTGCCATTTAAACAACTTTTAGTAATTTCTGCCCAGGCCTTATTAATGTTTAAGATGGCGTGGTAAATATTATAAGATTTCCGTCTCTTAACGTAAAATTTTTCTCACCATCTACTGTAGACAATGCCTGAGCAAATGTTTTGTGTAAATAGTATGCTTTTAAATTTGAAATAACACCCTGATCCATACCTTTGATGAGTGAAGTTGTGTTTGACGGCAGAAATATGACTCTCATGTTCAAGTTCAAATTGAAATCAATTTGATGCGTAAGATGTCCAGGAGCATTATCTATTAGAAGCAAAATCTTGAAAGTAACGTGGCCGTCTTTACAATATTTTTCAACCTTCAGAATGAAGCAGCATTTAAACCAATCCTCAAAGAAAGATATTGCTATTCATGCTCTCTGGTTCGATCAGAAATGCATGGGTAGGGTGGCTTTATTGATGCCCTTAAATGCACGAGGATTTCCAGAATGGTACACAAGCAGTTAGTATTAATCTGAGATCTCCCGCTACATTAGCTCCAAGCAAGAGCATGGCCCTCTCTTTTGAAGCCTTGAAACCTGGCATTGTCTTTTCCTCTGGCAATGTATGTTCGATCCGGCATTTTTTTCCAATACAGAGCAGTCTCATCAACGTTAAAAATTTGCTGCATTGAATAGCTGCCTTCATCAATAATTTTTCCCAACACATCACAAAATTTCTCTGCAGCTGCAGAATTTGCACTGGTGACTTCGGCGCATACTTTAATGTTTTGGAAACTAGCACGATGCTTGAACCTATTAAACCACCTGTTGCTTGCCACGAACTTGGCTTGGGGTTTGCCGCACTTATCCTTAATATCTTCATAAATACTTCTTGCTTTTGTTTGAATGGCCATTGGACTCAGGGGCACTCGTTCTGAATATGATTTTCCATCCATATTATTTATGCTGTTCCATCTTTGATATAGCACCTGAACACTGTTGATCTTAAGTGCGTTTATTCTTTGACATGTTCTTTTATACGCACACTGTCCCTTAAAATAGTATTCACTGTTGAAGCAGCAGACCTAATTCTGTGCAATAGGTGAAAAACTTTGTCCTGCTTCATACTTCTTAATTAATCATCTTCATTTCTAAATTAATTTTGTTTCCTAGCATTGCCAGCACTTGCACTTTCTGTTGGTCCCTTTCCCTTCACCATTGTAATAAATAAATAGGAATGAAGAGAAGATTCTGAAAATTTAATTATGTTTTTATATGACTGAAGATTTCAGTGAAGGGAAACTCATTCCACCATAATACTGTGGAGCAATATGGCCTTAGTTGCTAATGCTCCTAAAAACCAAAAATAACAATAACCATAATACTGTAACACAAAACCCACAGAATTCCAGTTATTGGTATTATCAAAAATGCATAAGATCGAGTTTACTATCCATTTATAATAGATTGTGCTAACAGAAAAGCTCAATAAACCAGAAAGTTCAAATTGTTTTGGCAAAGGTAAAGAAAGCCAACACGAGAATGAGAAAAGTCGGATAACTTACGTGGAAAATTAGTTTCCTGATACGGCACTCTAGTGCTGCTCGCTCGGTAAACAGACGGTAGGAGTTATCGGTCTGGAGCAAAGTTGAGAACAATATATTGATTGACAGGTAGGCGTGGCAAATGACATGCTGATTGGTGCGCGATCACAACACACGATAACCGGTTTAGTAGCACTCAGAGTAACTTGCCCTAATCGCACATGACCTAATGAATGCTTTCCATAATGGTGAAAAAAGGTCAGGTTACCTCCACTTGAATCCCATGGGAGCTTGAACCCCTCCTGAAGTGGAGGAGGTAACTAACCTTTTTTTTTTTTTCTTTAGAATCACAGTCATATTAAGAAATACATTCATAAAAAATAATTTTTTTATGACTGTATTTTTAATTTCTTGTTCAATAATATGCCCTAATAGTAAAAAGGTCAGGTTAGCTCCACTTGAATCCCATGGGAGCTTGAACCCCTCCCGAAATGGAGGGAGTAACCTAACCTTTTTTCTTTAGAATCATGGGTGGACTAGCGCATAAATTGTTTATTAACAAAATATTAATTTTTTATTACTGAACTTTTATTTTTAAAGACACTCTTGCAGATACACACGTTTCATAACGTCAATAGCTATTCACTATATATATATATATATATATATACATATATATATATATATAAAGAATCTTTCTTTCTTTTCCTATTATTTCCTAACCTACCATTTAAGGTCAGGTTACGAAATATAACGAAAAATAAAGAAACCTTTTCCTTTTTTTGTAACCAAACCTAAATCAACAATATAGTAAAAACACTCATGAACTCCAAAAATCTGCTTTTAATAATGAGAAAAAAACATAATGAAGAACATAAAAATGAATGGAACGAAACTTTTATTAACTTAGTTTTCATCAAAAAATCAACCAATGTTGTATTTTCCTTACAAATTTCTTTCATCTCTAAAAGATTCATCGCTGCTATTACCTGTTTACTGTTCATCACAAAACTATTATGCACCTTTCTTTACTCATAAATACACATTATAATGCCAAAAAATGACTACACAGTAGCTTGTCATCTGTCGCGCCCACCACCAATTATTTCATCATTTGCCACGCCTACCTGTCAATCAATATATTCTTCTCGATTTCTGCTCCAGACCAATAACACCTACCGTCTGTTTACTGAGCGAGCAGCACTAGAGTCCGATGTCGGGAAACTAATTTTCAGCATAAGTTATCCAACGTTTCTCATCATTCTCGTGTTAGCTTTCTTTACCTTAGCCATTGTTTTTATTGTTTTATGGCAGTAACCCCTCCAGAAATGTGTTTTAGACAAATATCACAAAGGCATTCTAAATTGATTTTTATAACAGAACATATGATAACAATGAAAGTGTAGTGCAATTTCCATTATAAAAATGACCTTTTAGAGAGATAAATAGCTTAGTTATATAGTGAAAATTTCAACTTCTGAGGTCTTCAAACAAATTACCAAAAAAAACAAAACAAAACAATGTGTTATTGGTTTCACATTATGATATTTTCATGATACCTCCATTTATTCCTGCGGGATGCAAAATACGTTTCCACGATTTTTTCAAGTTTGCACCAGCTGGCAAAAACTTACGTAAAGTCAAATTTGCGTGAGTCGAGTATTATTTAATTCAGGGAGTTCCTGTACTTCCTTTGATTTCTTTGTATTTTTTCACTAGCTTCTGATGTATTATCCTGGTGACTTGGTTGTGCCTATGAATGTACTGCATTTGGTGCAAGGTATTGTCATTGAGCTGTGTTATCTGTCACTCTGAGGTCCTTGGTGATCTGTTTTCTGTAGTTCCTGGTGTTGATTACCTGGTCTTATATGACGAGCATGAATGCTTTAGTCTCAGAGGACTGTCCCACTGGTGAGCCATGTGTTGGAACCTTCCTTGTTGGAGGTCATTGTAGTGCCTGCCATGGATTAGCTTGGCCCATTTTTCTGGCTTCATTTCTTCTGTCTAGGTGGGTGGGATCTCACCATTGAGGTTGAGTGGGGTGTGCCATTTGTCTAGTTTCCTCATGACTTGGTAGATTGATGCTGTGTTTTTCCGAAAGTAATCCTTCAGGTTTTTAATTTCTTTATTCTGTTGTTCAATGAGGTCTGTAAAACCTCTTGCTCCTTCTTTCGCTATGGTCAGTCTCTAGACGACACCTTCAGATAGTGTTGGTGGCTCTTTGTCATTACTTTTACCATGAGATCTCTCCCATGGCTTTGAGCTGTTTACCAGTCTTCATCTCATAGGTTTGCCTGATGCAATCCATGGGTCTTGCATTTGTCTAGTTCAAATTCCATCCTGATATCAGTGCTGACCTCTTCGGTGATCAAGTAGCTGCTGGATTTGCTTTTCGGTTGCTGCACAGAGCTCAATGTCGTCCATGTACATCAGATGGGTGAAGGTGTACAGGTTCATCCTTTCTTCTTTAAGGGTATATCCGTACTTGCTTATATTGAGTGTGGTGGATAGCAAGTTGAGTGCTATCCACCACACTCACAGTGGGCTCAGGGCATCTTCCTGGAAGATTCCTCTCCTGATGGGGATCGGTTTGGTTGTGATGTTCCCGACCTTGAAGGTGGTCTTCCATTTCACTTTGGTTGCTTCTAGGAAGTTACTTGTACCCGTACTTGCTTATATTGAGTGTATATATCCGTATATACATTCAATGTTCCCAACCTTGAAGGTGGTCTTCCATTTCACTTTGGTTGCTTCTAGGAAGTTTGTCACTGTTGGGATCAGAAATATTTTATTAAAGTTCCTTATATACAATATTGGTACAGACAATTCATTAATATTTTTAAGAACACTGAATTTAAGAGGGTTGCACAACCTATGAGTAAACTCCATGTCATCTTGAAACAGAGCGATTGGCGGCATTTCAACCTCATCAAAAGAGAATTTTGGGTCGAGCCAATATAAGTGGAATTGCACCCACCACAAGGAATATTGTAAACAATGTTGTGTGCCTACAATATTCCTACAATATTGTATGTTTACAATATTCCTTGTGGTGGGTGCAATTCTGCTTATACTGGCTCGACCAAAATTCTCTTTTGATGAGGATACAGCAGTGGCATCACTTAGGGCAGGTAGGACATGTGCCTCGGAGCTTGCTTTTCATGCTATCAGTGATGGAATTTCGATAAGTTTATATAAAATGAGGGATATCATTTGTGAACTGCTTTTTACTTCTTGTGAACACGGAAATGGTCTGAATAAGTTAGTCCCTTAAAAGAAGTTTTAGGCAATTTTAAAGTTTAAATTATTTGTGATTTGATGTATATTTATTTCTCATGTTAGCATGCGATATTGGTTGGTTTTGGGGGATTGATGGCCGTCAACTTTCCATGGCTCTTCTCAATGTGGTATGGTGGGTATGAGAACTGAATACATGATGATTTTGATACGTAGCTATTTTAAAACTCATAAACTGATTTATTTATTTAATATTAAACATGGGACATTTGCCCATATAATAATACATTCATCCGCGATCGAGTGTCGAGAGAATTACAGTCCTACAAAAAGGTATGAGGTTTCCTCTTATAATTTAAGGTTAATAATAATAATAAGACATACTGGGCTTCATTGCTCTTTCGATTTTAATTAGTAATCCTTTGCTTATCTGCTTGCATCCCTTCTGTTGTTCAGGCTCTCTAAGTGGTTGGAAATCTTCTTGGCTATGCATGTGGTCAGGATCTTGTACATTGTTGGGAGACAGGTGATGAGTTGGTACTTTGCTAGGTTTTTGGTATCTTTGGTAAGTAATTTCTTGAGTCAAATACTCTGGGAGAAACCAGCACTTAATGGAGCAATTCATCCATATCATCCATTCCGCTAGGTGTTTGTGTGCTACTGATTTTCTTGTACCAGTAGTTGATGTTCTCTTGTGTGTCCTTGGTTTTCTTCTGTTCTGTGTAATTAAACATAATGCCTGGGGCTACCTGGATAGGGGACCCCAAGGATTATGTCTTAATTTTACTGCTCCATAGGTTGTCCCAAAGCTCCTTAATTACATTCTGGTTAGGTGATTTATTACCCTCCACCTCTTGCCTGATGCTCCTGTAGAAGGTTCTTTAGTTTTCATTGAAGTTCCAGTTGTCCTCCTCTGAGAGTTCTCTCTGTATTGGTGTAGTCTCTTGTTGAGTATGAGAAGGTTCTGCTTCAGGGTGTCTAAGTATTCTTCTAGCCTCTGATTTTTGGTCTCGTGTTTACTGTGACTGTTTTTTTTTTTTGAGGATGATCTTTAACCTTCTGATCAACTTCTTGCTTCTATTTCCCTGTTGGTACTGGATTAGTTGGCTTATCTTAACTCTTAGCTCTTTTATCTTCTGCTGGAACCTTCTTTCCTATGCTGGTGGTTCCTTGTTTTTGTGACACCACCCACACAGCCATATACAGCAGTGCAGTATATGGCTGTGTGGGTGGTGTCCATCATTACTTTGCGGTTTTTGAGGTAATCTGGTATCATTCATTGATTGGGGTAGTCTGGGACCTACCACAAGGTTCTGTTTAGTCTCTGTTTGGTATGGTGGGCCATTTTATGGTCCATTCCCTTGAATAGACCCTTTATTATTATTAGTAGTAGTGGCAAATGATGCAAGCTTATACAGCATTAGCCAAAAAACCTTTGGCTGAAGGCAAATTTCCACACATCCAACCTGCAGCCATCCTTTCTCAATTTGAATTTATGCCCCCTCCTCATGTGTGTAGTCTGAGCAAGAGGAAGGATTCCATCAGCATTGGAGTTACTTGATACATTCAAGGGCTTAAACACCTCAATCAGATCTCACAGGTGCCTAGTCTCCAGGGACTGCAATTTGCAAAACTGAAGTCTTTCCTAGTAAGAGCACTCTTTTTCTCCCCTTATCAATCTTGTTACTCTTCTCTACACCAGTTCAAACAGATCCACACTCTTCCTAAAATGACACTTCCAGACCTGTATGCAGTACTGAAAAAGTGGCCTAACCATTGCCTTATATAATGGGATAATCACCTCTTTATCCCTGTTTTCAAAATTCCTGTATATCATTGAAAAAACCTCATGATTTGTCCTGGCAGTCTGTCTGCACCTCAGAGAACTTCATATCTGACTGAATAATTCTTGGTGTGGTACCACACGGCTGACACTTAATCTGGGATTGCTGCTCCCCATATGAAATACTTTGCATTTTTCAATATTAAACTTCAATTGCCATTTCATCAAATAAAATTGAATATCATTTTTTACTGCATTCATTTTCATGCTATACAACTATATTTCAATTGTGTTGAAATATAGCTCAGCTCTACAATCCTATAGTATTATACTGCATTTAAAACTATTAATTGCAGTTAGTGTAACATATGAAAAATAATAAAGAATGAAGGTTCAAAAGTTTGCTACATTAATGTGGCAAAGCAAGCTCATTTTTAAAACTAAATTGTGTTTATTGATGACGAAATTGTCCATATATCAAATATTGAAAAAAAAGCATATCAGTGTGGAGTAAGGAGCCAACAGCAAATATCAGTTGTTAGGCTTCTTATTTTTGTAGAACAAAGAATAAGCATAATGTGTTCTTATAAAAATTGGAAAACTGTATATCACAACTTGAAGGAAGGCTTGGCACCATATTCAAATTAAATAGAGCATTGCTATTTTTCATAGCAAGATTATTTGAATAGACACTTTCTTATTACTAGTAGGATAGGGTAGAGTAAGTGGGACTGCTTTCATTGTGTGTGTGTGTTTTTTTTTTTTTTTTTTTTGTGAGGACATGAAGGTTTGTTTGTTTGTTATTTGGTTTTTAGGAGCATTAGCAACTAAGGCCATATTGCTCCGGGATATGCGGTGGTCATTCCCTGACCTTTCCGCATCTTTCGTATTTGGTGGTGACGGGCTCGAACCCCGGGCTAATCAAGAAGCGTGTGCTACGCACTGCTGCTCCTTCCCACCTGGCTACGGAGGCGCAGGACATGAAGGATGGCATACGCAGTGAAAGTGAACATAATATTACAACACTACACTGCGTCTTAACTGTAAAGCTTAGCTATTTAACAGATAAAAACTAATTACATAAAATGCCTTCCACTTTGGAGCTCTGTGGGTTCTTCCTCTGAGGTAAATACATCTGATACATAATAACCAAAAAAGAATTTATTAATCTATCAAATATATTTCAGGGCACAGTTAGTAAAGCAATAAACCAACTTTCTTTTGTCTTCAATTCATTGTGTTACTGACTGTGTCCCAAAACATAGTTGGATTGGTAATTTCATTTTTGTTTTGGCTATTATTTTCAAATGTATTTACCCTGGAGAAGTAGCCACAGAACTCTAAAATATAAGGTATTTTTATGTAATTAGATAATATTGATTCTCTGTCACTTTTATCCCTAAATGGAACAAATTTGCTTGTGTGGTATCTCACAGATGCCATGCTTTATTTTAATTATTAAAAAAAAAAGAAAAGAATGAGTATTTTTCACTTAATTTAAAATGGTGTTCTATTATGATATGCTAAACTCAATAACAAAGTACGTATTGAACAAAAATAAACAAAGAAACCAATAATAATAACTAATTATTTTTTTTTTTTTTTAGAATTTAAGGTTATTCATCCTCTGAACTGAAACGTGTTATCTGGCAGATGCAACGTGAATGTCTTGTTTTCTGTCAGCAGTTTGCATTTAGCCAGTGAAACCAAAGGAAAGATTAAGACAACTCACTGCCATTCATTGGAGTGGGAGAGTTAAGTAGAAGAAAGACTTTTGCTCACTTGGCATCGTGAAACAAAAATTTAATTTTTCATAATTAATAGTATATTGAAATGAAGACAGTGCATAATCATTTAGAGAATATTAGTGGGAAAAGGTACATAGAAAGATCTGATTTCATTTATAAATTTAAAACAAGTGACATCTGTCAGATGCCATGTTAGCAGCACAAGGATAAATATCTAAATTATGCAATTACAAAACAGTGTAGTGTTGTCATTACTAAAAATGCTCATACTGATACACCCCCCCCCCCATTATCATGTCTCATCCAGTTTAATAAATATAAAAATGTAAAATTCTTGTATTTTTAATATATATTTGGGGTAAAGATACCAGAATAGAACTGAAGGGCTGCTAGTGTAATAAACTATTTCTTTCAAAAGCATTGGAAGAACTAAATGGAAGATTTAGCAGCTTTTTGGGACTGATATCATCAGGAATGTAAAAGATCCTATAATGCAGACAGTAATAACGAGTCCATGATATGGAAGCAAATAAATCTAATTCACAGAATATTATGTGCTACAGAAATTGAAGTGGAAACACTGTGAATGTGACAATGAGTGATAAACAGGATTTGATTTGTAATATAGTGGCTACGAATGGGAAGATATTAACTTTAGGCTTATTTTATTCCTATTAAAAATAAGTTTTACTGTTAAATAACTGGAAATAAAATTATAAAACCATAATATAATATAGGTAGTCCTTTTTTTATCCAGTGAAATAAATATTTTATAACATGGTTTTCATGAATACAAGTCACATATTTCCTCCATAATGACATGAAAATTGAGAGACTTACTGGAATTATTTTTTTTTTACACAGTGAGATGGAGGGTGTACTCTGTTGTACTGTTATATAATGCTACATGTGCAGTAACTGTGTATTTATTCTCAGTCAGGTATGTGTTGTAACAGTAGCAGTATACAAATGGTAGTCAAATCTCCTCAAATATAAATTTTCAGGTAAATGATTAGGAAGTTCGGCTACATATACACTTATGAAAAGTGTCAGAAAAAGCAATCTCGTTAGTAGTGAAATTAGACATGTCACAACAGTTTGATGTGGGTTGAATAGGTCAAGCATTTAACTTCAAACCAAAGTAGCAACAAATCATATAAATGCTGACAAAATTTAAGAATATGATGTTGGTGTGACATCAAGTGCTGCCAGAATTATGAAAGCAAGAGATTATTAGGATGTTTACATAGCCAGACTGTTCAACTTGTGGAGAGAATTAAATTCTGGATGATGATGATGATGACAACAACTTGATTCCAATATTAACTTCATATTTCTACACATTGTTGAGGGTTAAGGTGCAAGGAAAAACTGGGATAGCACAAACTAGTTCATCCTAGATAATATATTTGTACATCCAGTTAACTTGGATGATTAGTCCAATAATGTATATGTTGTGTTTTTGCTATTAACACAAGTTCACTATTATAGTTGAGAGACCCAGGAGATTGCTATTTTCAAGGCTGCCATACTGGCAGCCTTGAAAATAGCAAAATGGCTACCACTGCCACACCATAAGCCAGCTGAATCTCAATAGATGGCAAAAATTAATCATCAGTATGTCAAATCATGCACAGACAGCATCTCACGGGAACACATCTCATCACGTTTGTTTCTGTGTCAGAGCAACCAAGGTTATGAGGCATCAGTTTATCGTATCTGTAAATTCATGTTTGTGTCTGTAAATTTTCCATTCAATGGTTGGTTAGAAGGGAACTTAACTGCAATCCTTGCCTGAGACCAAATAAACTTGGCCATAACATGAAAAAAATAAATCATAAAAGTTCCTTTAGTCTTGATAGGATTCAAACCCAGGCCTTTTATACATGTTGTGAAAGAAGAGCAATTAGAACCCACCAGGATAATTATTTAAATGGAAGAATATGCTTCTGTTTAAAGTTGTCTCAACTTATGTCATGCTTTTTTATATTATTCGCATTTATTTATTTTATATTTATTACAGGAACAGATTCCTGTTGTAATAGGAATAAAGGACTACCTCTATGCTTTTTAAAGTATAGTTGCATACAATAAATGACATTCTTAGTGGTAAGTAAGAATATCATCACATTTAAATATAACAAGTGTTATATTTAAAAATCAATAAATGAAAACTTAAAATTTGTAAAAAAAAAAGTTCATACTCTGGCAATTATTATATTAGAAAAAAGGGAAAAAAGTGACACATTAGCCTAAAAGTATAATAAGTGTTGATTCTGCTGCTTTTCTTTTGATATTAAGCAGAAAAGAAAATTGTGAATGTTCAATTTAAGGCAAGACTTAAAATATAAACTGTATCTCAAATGTGTAGTTGAGTTGGGGAATTATGAAGGTTAAAATTTACGAATGCTATTTTTTTTGTTGTTGAATAAATTTTATTAATGCAATATTGTATATGTAATCATGCAATCTATTAAACAAAACCCAAATTCTGATTTAAGACTATCACTGATAAATACATTATCAGCTTTCAAATTTACCAAAACTATTTAAATGCTGCAATGATAAAACAAAAAATAGTACTACTGGAATTGAAACTTGATTTATTTTAGAGCACTTATGAAAAGTTGAGAGAGAGAAAGAGTGAACAATTTTAACTTATGAATTAATGAATACTTAATCTTAAGTAGTATATATGAAAGGAAAGCAACAAATATATATACAGGGTAATTCAAAATGACCTTTCCAATTTAAAAACTTGATTATTACTGGACCAATAAAAATACGCACAACAGCAAGTTACATTTAGATAGACAAATTCTAACTTTTTTTTTTTTAATAAAGTTTGATCACTTTCTTTTTGTGTGCTGAATATTCAATCATTGAGATTGCATTGTAACTTGAGAAAATGTTTTGTGTAGCTGATGCCCAAATTGTCTGAGGACAAACCAGTATTTTATTTGAACAAAATAGTGTGCCACTGCATTTAAAAAAAAAAAAAAAAACAATTACAATATTTAAAATGATATTAATAACAAGGAAAGACGCTGTTATAACACGTGCAATTTACATGCTGTAATAGTGTCTGTAAAGTTGCATGTGGTATAATAGTTCCTTTCCTTCTTATTAATATCATTTGCTATGAATAATCATGTAGCATCCCTAATTTCAAGTATTTAGTTATAAAATTCTTAACTGAGCAACTCCCTGATTGTTGGTTCAGGAATGAAGGGACCAATCCTTAGCCAATTCAATCACACAATCTGTGCCCTCTCCCATCAGATAATTTAAAGGAAAGGGCATAACAGGCTTATACAAAAATTTGAATTGAACTTATATGAAAATTTTGATTGAAAAAGAAATTGATGTCTCAATGCAGAGCCACAAATGAAGCACATATTAAACTACTGCCTAAAAAAATAAGATGCCTTCATAAATGTAACTTACTTTGTAGCATACTGTTTATTGGTTTTGTTACAGTCAATTTTTGAAATGAGGAAGATAATTTTGAATATCCTATATGAGTTCATAATACATTTATATTTTATTAATCTATTATGCCTGTTACATATATACAGCAGAGCACCGATTATTTGTTACATGTTGGAGCATAATTTGTTTTTAGTAATTAAATCCTGTCAATAAATATTTTATTAGAATATATAATACAATGCAAAAACAAATGCAACACTTGTGTACATTTGCAGTAACTTTCCTTAAATTGTGTCACAGAAGTTGTGGTGATATCTTAAATGAGCTGATACCGCCCAAGAGATGTTTGCTGATAATTTAGTTTATAAATCTGTTTTTCTCTTCCTAGCAGAGCTAAAGTAGAAACTGTTTTGTTAAATTTGAATAACTGTCACATCCATTGCATAGGTTTTTACTTTTACTTGACCTTTTCAATTTGTACACTTGCTAAGTTATATTTGTAAAGCTGTTAAGCCATTGGCTGATTGATTTCTGAAACCGACTTCTGGCTTACATATCTCATCATTTTCTTCTTTCCAATGAATAAGGAACTAGATATCAGTGGTTTGTCTCTTCATGGCCTCAAATCTAAAAAAGCAATGAAGACACTTATGAAACATCTGTTTACTACAAATAAATCCTTAACCCCCCCAATCCCCAAGAAAAGAAGTCCACTTTCAACTGCAATGCCAGTTTGTTGATTATATTAGTCTATTATAAATTGAAATGTATATTGAGCTTTTGCAAAATATATGACTCTTCTCTATGAATAATGTCAAAATAATTGGCACTCTTTTGTACATACATACATACATACCTTAATAATTATTTTAACATTAAAAGGATAAAACATGGTTTTGAGGAATTTCAAGTAATAGGTAATAAATGCAAAAGAAATCACAAGAACCATACATTGTATGTAATGTTGCAGGTTAATGTTTATGAATTGTTAGATAGGAGATAAAGCAAATATCTTATTGGTAAAAATAGCAGTTCATGTAATTGTTAATTTGCAAAGTGAAAACCAGTAGCATTATGATCTGCTTAAATCAGATACACTGGATATGGTTAACAAGCTGTCGTTTTGTGGAGAAAACTAATATGCTAGTAAAAGGAATGCAAACTATGCATGAGAAAGGACAGAAGAATTCATATTTAGACTGTGTGGATAAATAAAATGTGACTTTTAATAAAATATGTTTAATGTCCATAATGTTAGCAAGATATAAGTTCACCTTTCAAAGAAAAGTAAACAAAATTGGAGGCAAATTGCTGCTATGGATAAGGGGATGGTTGAGTGGCAGAAGACAGAGAGTGGTAATCAATGGACACTGCTCAACGTGGACTAATGTTATTAGTGCAGTTCCTCAGGGTTCAGTGTTGGGTCCGTTGTTGTTTTCGGTGTTTATGAATGATATTGATGATGATGGTATATCAAGTTTAATGTCCAAGTTTGCAGATTATACAAAGGTTGGCAGGGTTGTTAAGGACACTACTGACGCTATGCTGCTGCAACAGGATCTGGAAAGGTTGAACAGATGGGCTGAGAGGTGGCAAATGAAGTTTAACATTGACAAATGTAAAGTACTACATATGGGAAACAGTAACCACAGAGCAACGTATCAACTCTGCGGTACTACACTGACAGTGGTGGAGAATGAAAAGGACCTGGGGGTAATTGTGCAGGCAGATATGAAGTTCTCTGAGCAGTGCAGACG